>NW_028320251.1:0-35000 GCF_062004578.1 Staurois parvus
GACACATCGTTTGGCGGGCCCATGCCGTGCCCCCATCGTGCCCCCATCATGCCCCCATCACGTTGGCCTTACCCTGGGGATTTTAGCTCCGAGCTCACGGTACTGTTTGGGATTTTTGAGGAAATTCACAAACTCCATAATCTCAAGTTTTGCCTCTTCACATCCAGCCACATCCCGGAACTTCACGCTGATCTCTCCTTTCAGCATCTTCGCCGTCGTCTGTCCGACACCAAAAATTGTGTTGCTTCTCCCTCCACCACTCAGCCCCATCATCCCCCTCCGCATGTTGTACAACAGGAGCCCCAGAACGAGCAGCGAGGGGAGGAGGGCGGTGAAGATGTTCCTGCAAAGTCACATCGAGGAAACAAGACTGAGACAAACTGGACTGCGATCTGTTGTAGCAGAAAGGAATAAAAATGGAGGATGTAGCGCCTACAAGCGCACACTGCGTGGAACGCATCGCTACCTACAGCCGAGCCAGGGTGTGAAATGCAGCTACCAAGAGTGCGGACGCAGCCCCAGACCACTACCCGCCCCCCATCAGGACAGGTAAGGCGGCTTTCAGACTGATCCGCTTTTGGTGCCTCCTATGTAGCTGCTCACACTGGATCTGCTGCGCTGCAGTGAATACAATCCTGCTTGCTGCATTTGTGGTGCATGTTTGTTCAGTAAAAAACAAAAAAAATAAAAACGCAGCAAGAACACAACTCCATTGAAATGAATAGAAACTGCAGAAAAAAGGCATCAAAAATGCAATGAATCTGTGGGAAGTGCTTCGTGTGCTGGGGAAAAACGTAACACAAACCCATCAAAAACACTGCAAAACGCATCAAAAACGCAGCCGTCCATGTGTAAGGCCGCTTCACACCATAGACATGTGCTCCAGATGTGCTCCGGATGTGCTCCGGATGTGCTCCAGATGCGCTCCAGATGCGCTCCGGATGCGCTCCAGATGCGCTCCAGATGTGCTCCGGATGCACTCCAGCATGCGTGCCTTTGATGCGTGTTTTTGGTACATTTTCCCCTTCTTTTTTTCTGCCTTAAACAGGAACATGAGAGTTCTGCGTTTTAGAGAGTAAAAGAGAAAATGCAGCGTGTTCTACTAGGAAAAAATACTGGGCAGCACCGGTGAGAACTGGCCCTTAAAGGGGAGCTCCACCCAAAAGGGGAAGTTCCGCTTTAAAGACTGGTCCCCCGCTCCCCATTAAAGATCGGTACCCGAAATTGACAAGAAGCCGCTCCCACTTCCGCTGTGATTGCCTAGGACAGGGGTAGGCAACCTGTGGCTCTCCAGCTGTTGTGGAACTACATTTCCCATGAGGCATTGCAAAGATTACAAAACTGACAGTTACAGCCATGACTTGCAGAGGCATGATGGAACTTGTAGTCCTGCGGCTCTCAGGTTGCCTACCCCTGGCCTAGGAGATCGGAAGCAGAAGTTGTCCCCCCCCCCTCCCTGTACAGGAGATGACCAGTGACTGCAGACCTTTGGGGAGTGGAGGGGGGGGGGGGGGGAGCGGGTACTTGAATTTGACAGGTACCTCCGCAGAGTTGTCCTCTCTCCGTCTTCTGGGGCACATGACAGGTCCCAGAAGACTACAGGGCCATTCAGCGCCTTGAACACAGGATGGCCGGTGACACGGGCTGCGGCGGGGGCACCACGGGACCGGGGGACAGGTAAGTGGCTGTTTTTATAAAAGTCATCAGATACAGTTTTTGTCCAGTTTTTGTAGCCGCTGACTTTGATTTTTTTTACAGAGTGAGAGGAACTTTGCTTTACGGTGAAGGAAAAAATGCATCAAAGATTCACAAGCAGAAATGCAACCGGATTGCATACAGATTGCGATGTCTATGATGTGATCTGCCGGCCAAAGAATATCGTCTCATCACACAGACATGGAGAGCATGGAGTTCATCTTCCCTCCGGGTCCCCCATGTTGTCATGTTACAATGTATACCCCCCATGTTGTCATGTTACAATGTATACCCCCCCATGTTGTCATGTTACAATGTATACCCCCCATGTTGTCATGTTACAATGTATCCCCCCCCCATGTTGTCATGTTACAATGTATCCCCCCCCCATGTTGTCATGTTACAATGTATACCCCCCCATGTTGTCATGTTACAATGTATCCCCCCCCCATGTTGTCATGTTACAATGTATCCCCCCCCCATGTTGTCATGTTACAATGTCCCCCCCCCCATGTTGTCATGTTACAATGTCCCCCCCCCCATGTTGTCATGTTACAATGTATCCCCCCCCCATGTTGTCATGTTACAATGTCCCCCCCCCCATGTTGTCATGTTACAATGTATCCCCCCCCCATGTTGTCATGTTACAATGTATCCCCCCCCCATGTTGTCATGTTACAATGTATCCCCCCCCCATGTTGTCATGTTACAATGTCCCCCCCCCCCATGTTGTCATGTTACAATGTCCCCCCCCCCATGTTGTCATGTTACAATGTATCCCCCCCCCCATGTTGTCATGTTACAATGTATCCCCCCCCCATGTTGTCATGTTACAATGTATCCCCCCCCCATGTTGTCATGTTACAATGTATCCCCCCCCCCATGTTGTCATGTTACAATGTATCCCCCCCCCATGTTGTCATGTTACAATGTCCCCCCCCCCATGTTGTCATGTTACAATGTCTCCCCCCCCCCATGTTGTCATGTTACAATGTATCCCCCCCCCATGTTGTCATGTTACAATGTCTCCCCCCCCATGTTGTCATGTTACAATGTCTCCCCCCCCCATGTTGTCAAGTTACAATGTCCCCCCCCCCATGTTGTCATGTTACAATGTATCCCCCCCATGTTGTCATGTTACAATGTATCCCCCCCCCATGTTGTCATGTTACAATGTCTCCCCCCCCCATGTTGTCATGTTACAATGTCTCCCCCCCCATGTTGTCATGTTACAATGTATCCCCCCCATGTTGTCATGTTACAATGTATCCCCCCCATGTTGTCATGTTACAATGTATCCCCCCCATGTTGTCATGTTACAATGTACCCCCCCCCCATGTTGTCATGTTACAATGTATCCCCCCATGTTGTCATGTTACAATGTATCCCCCCCATGTTGTCATGTTACAATGTCTCCCCCCCCCATGTTGTCATGTTACAATGTATCCCCCCCATGTTGTCATGTTACAATGTCTCCCCCCCCCCCATGTTGTCATGTTACAATGTATCCCCCCCCATGTTGTCATGTTACAATGTATCCCCCCCCCATGTTGTCATGTTACAATGTATCCCCCCCATGTTGTCATGTTACAATGTCTCCCCCTCCCATGTTGTCATGTTACAATGTATCCCCCTCCCATGTTGTCATGTTACAATGTATCCCCCTCCCATGTTGTCATGTTACAATGTCCCCCCCCCCCCCATGTTGTCATGTTACAATGTCTCCCCCTCCCATGTTGTCATGTTACAATGTCCCCCCCCCATGTTGTCATGTTACAATGTCTCCCCTCCCATGTTGTCATGTTACAATGTATCCCCCTCCCATGTTGTCATGTTACAATGTCCCCCCCCCCATGTTGTCATGTTACAATGTCCCCCCCCCATGTTGTCATGTTACAATGTATCCCCCTCCCCCCCATGTTGTCATGTTACAATGTCTCCCCCCCCCATGTTGTCATGTTACAATGTCTCCCCCCCCCATGTTGTCATGTTACAATGTATCCCCCCCCCCATGTTGTCATGTTACAATGTATCCCCCCCCCCCCATGTTGTCATGTTACAATGTCTCCCCCCCCCCATGTTGTCATGTTACAATGTCTCCCCCCCCATGTTGTCATGTTACAATGTCTCCCCCCCCATGTTGTCATGTTACAATGTATCCCCCCATGTTGTCATGTTACAATGTATCCCCCCCATGTTGTCATGTTACAATGTCTCCCCCCCCCCCCATGTTGTCATGTTACAATGTCTCCCCCCCCCATGTTGTCATGTTACAATGTACCCCCCCCCCCATGTTGTCATGTTACAATGTCTCCCCCCCATGTTGTCATGTTACAATGTATCCCCCCCATGTTGTCATGTTACAATGTATCCCCCCCCATGTTGTCATGTTACAATGTCTCCCCCCCCCATGTTGTCATGTTACAATGTCTCCCCCCCCCCATGTTGTCATGTTACAATGTCTCCCCCCCCCATGTTGTCATGTTACAATGTCTCCCCCCCCCCATGTTGTCATGTTACAATGTCTCCCCCCCCATGTTGTCATGTTACAATGTCTCCCCCCCCCCATGTTGTCATGTTACAATGTCTCCCCCCCCCATGTTGTCATGTTACAATGTCTCCCCCCCCCCATGTTGTCATGTTACAATGTCTCCCCCCCCCATGTTGTCATGTTACAATGTCTCCCCCCCCCATGTTGTCATGTTACAATGTCTCCCCCCCCATGTTGTCATGTTACAATGTATCCCCCCCATGTTGTCATGTTACAATGTATCCCCCCCATGTTGTCATGTTACAATGTATCCCCCCCATGTTGTCATGTTACAATGTACCCCCCCCCCCATGTTGTCATGTTACAATGTATCCCCCCATGTTGTCATGTTACAATGTATCCCCCCATGTTGTCATGTTACAATGTCTCCCCCCCCCCCATGTTGTCATGTTACAATGTCTCCCCCCCCCATGTTGTCATGTTACAATGTATCCCCCCCCCCATGTTGTCATGTTACAATGTATCCCCCCCCATGTTGTCATGTTACAATGTATCCCCCCCATGTTGTCATGTTACAATGTATCCCCCCATGTTGTCATGTTACAATGTCTCCCCCCCCATGTTGTCATGTTACAATGTCTCCCCCCCCATGTTGTCATGTTACAATGTCTCCCCCCCCATGTTGTCATGTTACAATGTATCCCCCCCATGTTGTCATGTTACAATGTATCCCCCCCATGTTGTCATGTTACAATGTATCCCCCCCATGTTGTCATGTTACAATGTATCCCCCCATGTTGTCATGTTACAATGTACCCCCCCCCATGTTGTCATGTTACAATGTATCCCCCCATGTTGTCATGTTACAATGTATCCCCCCATGTTGTCATGTTACAATGTCTCCCCCCCCCCATGTTGTCATGTTACAATGTCTCCCCCCCCCATGTTGTCATGTTACAATGTATCCCCCCCCATGTTGTCATGTTACAATGTATCCCCCCCATGTTGTCATGTTACAATGTATCCCCCCATGTTGTCATGTTACAATGTCTCCCCCCCCCATGTTGTCATGTTACAATGTCTCCCCCCCCCATGTTGTCATGTTACAATGTCTCCCCCCCATGTTGTCATGTTACAATGTATCCCCCCATGTTGTCATGTTACAATGTATCCCCCCCATGTTGTCATGTTACAATGTATCCCCCCCATGTTGTCATGTTACAATGTACCCCCCCCCCATGTTGTCATGTTACAATGTATCCCTCCCATGTTGTCATGTTACAATGTATACCCCCCCATGTTGTCATGTTACAATGTCTCCCCCCCCATGTTGTCATGTTACAATGTATCTCCCCCATGTTGTCATGTTACAATGTCTCCCCCCCCCATGTTGTCATGTTACAATGTATACCCCCCCATGTTGTCATGTTACAATGTCTCCCCCCCCATGTTGTCATGTTACAATGTCTCCCCCCCCCATGTTGTCATGTTACAATGTATACCCCCCCATGTTGTCATGTTACAATGTATACCCCCCCATGTTGTCATGTTACAATGTCTCCCCCCCCATGTTGTCATGTTACAATGTCTCTCCCCCCCATGTTGTCATGTTACAATGTCTCCCCCCCCATGTTGTCATGTTACAATGTATCCCCCACCATGTTGTCATGTTACAATGTATCCCCCCCCATGTTGTCATGTTACAATGTATCCCCCCCCACCATGTTGTCATGTTACAATGTATCCCCCCCATGTTGTCATGTTACAATGTATCTCCCCCATGTTGTCATGTTACAATGTATCCCCCCCATGTTGTCATGTTACAATGTATCCCCCCCCATGTTCTCATGTTACAATGTATCCCTCCCCATGTTGTCATGTTACAATGTCTCCCCCCCATGTTGTCATGTTACAATGTCTCCCCCTCACCATGTTGTCATGTTACAATGTATCCCCCCCACCATGTTGTCATGTTACAATGTATCCCCCCCACCATGTTGTCATGTTACAATGTATCCCCCCCCCCATGTTGTCATGTTACAATGTATCCCCCTCCCCCCCATGTTGTCATGTTACAATGTATCCCCCCACCATGTTGTCATGTTACAATGTATCCCCCCCATGTTGTCATGTTACAATGTATCCCCCCCATGTTGTCATGTTACGATGTATCCCCCCCATGTTGTCATGTTACAATGTATCCCCCCATGTTGTCATGTTACAATGTATCCCCCCCATGTTGTCATGTTACAATGTATCCCCCCATGTTGTCATGTTACAATGTATCCCCCCCCATGTTGTCATGTTACAATGTATCCCCCCCCATGTTGTCATGTTACAATGTATCCCCCCCCCCATGTTGTCATGTTACAATGTATCCCCCCCATGTTGTCATGTTACAATGTATCCCCCCCATGTTGTCATGTTACAATGTATCCCCCCCCCATGTTGTCATGTTACAATGTATCCCCCCCATGTTGTCATGTTACAATGTATCCCCCCCATGTTGTCATGTTACAATGTATTCCCCCCCCCATGTTGTCATGTTACAATGTATCTATCGGGATTGGATGTGATGGACTGACACAAAGTGACACATAATTGTGAAGTGGAAGGAGAGTGAGAAATGGTTTCCAACATTTGTGACAATAAATCCATGAGAAGTGTGGTGGGATTTGTATTCGGCCCCCCGGAGTCAGTACTTTGTAGGACCCCCTTTGGCTGCCATTCCAGCTGCAAGTCTTTTTGGGGATGTCTCTTTGCACATCTAGAGAGGGACATTTCTGCCCGTTCTTCCTTGCAGAATCCCTCAAGCTGTCAGATTGGATGGAGGGCGTCTGGGAACAGCAATTCTCAGGTCTGGCCACAGATTCTCCATTGGATTTGGGTCTGGACTGTGATTGGGCCATTCTAACCCATGAAGATGCTTTGATCGGAACCATTCCATTGTAGCTCTGGCTGGATGTTTCGGGTCGTTGTCCTGCTGGAAGGGGAACCTCCTCCCCGGTCTCAGGTCTTCTGCAGACTCTAACAGGTTTTCCTCTAAGATTGCCCTGTATTTGGCTCCATCCATCTTCCCATCAACTCTGACCAGCTTCCCTGTCCCTGCTGAAGGAAAGCATCCCCACCACATGATGCTGCCACCACCATGTTTCACGGTGGGGATGGTGTGTTCAGGGGGATGGGCAGTGTTCGTTTTCCCCCCACACATAGCGTTTTGCTTTTAGGCCATAAAGTCCCATGTTGGTCTCCTCTGACCAGAGCCCCTTCTTCCATGTTTGCTGTCCCCCCCCCCCCTCCCCCCACATGGCTTCTCACAACCTGCAGACGGGACTTCTTATGGCTTTCCTCCAACAATGGCTTCTTCTTGTCACTCTTCCATAAAGGCAGATTTGTGGACGACTAATAGTCCTCCTGAGGACAGATTCCCCCCCTGAGCTGTGATCTCTGCAGCTCCTCCACAGTTCCCATGGGCCTCTTGGCTGCTCCTCTGATGAATGCTCTCCTTGCCCGGCCGGTCAGTTTAGGTGGACGGCCATGTCTTGGTAGGTTGGCAGTTGTGCCGTACTCCTCCCATGTTCGGATGATGGATTGAACACAGCGCTCCGTGAGATGGGCAAAGCTTGGGAGATTGTTCTATAACCTAACCCTGCTTTATACTTCTCCACAACTTTATCCCCGACCCGTTTGGTGTGTTCCTTGGCCTTCATGATGCTGTTTGTTCACTAATGTTCTCTAACAAACCTCTGAGGGCTTCACTGAACAGCTGGATTTATCCTGAGATCACATGACACACAGGGGGACTCTATGTACTAATCAGGTGACTTCTGAAGGCAATTGGTTCCACTAGATTTTAGTTAGGGGTATCAGAGTAAAGGGGCTGAATACAAATCCCGCACACTGGTCACAAATGTTGGAAACCATTTCTCATTTCCTTCCACTTCACAATTATGTGCCACTTTGTGTCGGTCCATCACATCCAATCCCGATAGATACATTGTAACATGACAACATGGGGGGGGGGGATACATTGTAACATGACAACATGGGGGACATTTCAGGGGGAAGGGGGGGAATACATTGTAACATGACAACATGGGGGACATTTCGGGGGGGAATACATTGTAACATGACAACATGAGGGACATTTCAGGGGGGGAGGGGGAATACATTGTAACATGACAACATGGGGGACATTTCAGGGGGGGGGGGGGGGGGGATACATTGTAACATGACAACATGGGTGACATTTCGGGGGGGAGGGGTAATACATTGTAACATGACAACATGGGGAACATTTTGGGGGGGGAAATACATTGTAACATGACAACATGGGGAACATTTCGGAGGGGGGATACATTGTAACATGACAACATGGGGAACATTTTGGGGGGGAGGGGGATACATTGTAACATGACAACATGGGGAACATTTTGGGGGGGAGGGGGATACATTGTAACATGACAACATGGGGGACATTTCGGAGGGGGGATACATTGTAACATGACAACATGGGGGACATTTCAGGGGGGAGGGGGATACATTGTAACATGACAACATGGGGGACATTTCGGGGGGGGGGGGGGAATACATTGTAACATGACAACATGGGGGACATTTCGGGGGGGGGGGGGGGGATACATTGTAACATGACAACATGGGGGACATTTCGGGGGGGAGGGGTAATACATTGTAACATGACAACATGGGGAACATTTTGGGGTGGAGGGGGATACATTGTAACATGACAACATGGGGAACATTTTGGGGGGGGGGGAATACATTGTAACATGACAACATGGGGAACATTTCGGAGGGGGGGAATACATTGTAACATGACAACATGGGGAAAATTTTGGGGGGGGGGGAATACATTGTAACATGACAACATGGGGGACATTTTGGGGGGGTTTCTTCATGGCTCTGTATATAGAACGATCTGTACTCAGAGGGCGGTCCTTGTGCCACTCACCAGTCGATCTCCTCGCTGTACACTAGGATCACACGGTCTGCTGGATCGATTCCCATCTCCTGCTGAGCGATCTCCAGATTGCGCTCGAAGATATCCACGCTGCCAATGTTGAAGCACACGGGACTCTGCAGGGGACAGATCAGCCGTCACCGGGGTGCCGAAACATGTTAGATAGAAATGTATGCTGAGGACAGCCCATCGCCTGCAGCATGTCCGGGAAATCCCAGCGCCCCCCCCAGTCCCAGCGCCCCCCCCAGTCCCAGCGCCCCCCCTAGTCCCAGCGCCCACCTCTCCCCTCCCCCCCCCCAGCACTCACCTTTCCATCTGTAGTGAACACTCTCACAAACCGCTTGTTCACAATCTGCAGCCGCTGCACCTGAAGCAAACAAAGCAGAACGAGGATTTAGGGGGCCCTCTGCTATCGCTACGAAGAACAAGACAAACTCCAAGCAGATACAACAGACAAATCAATGCAGAAAAGTCGTCTGTACAAAGTAGCTGGATTCCACTCTGTACATCTGCCCACAGCAATCCTCTGTACAGCAGAGATCAGACTGGAGAGGGAGAAGAGTGAGCCAACAAGGAGGATGTGGACAGGAAGTCAGAACAGAGTGACAGACAGAGGAGCTCATCAGTCTGCTTCTGCTCATTTCACTGTCCAGTCACCACACATGGGGGAGGGGGGACAAGACCTGTAAGTGTTTCTTAATGCAGAGCTCCACCCAAAAGGGGAGGTTCCGCTTGAATGCTTTGTTCCCCACTTTCTATTAAGGATTGGCACCTTTGGGGAGCAGGGGAAAGCGGGTACCTGAATTTGATAAGGAACCCGCTCCCACTTCCGCTGCAATCGCCCAATCGGAAGTTGTCCCTCCCTCCCCGTAGTCTTGTGGGACATGTGACAGGTCCCACAAGACTACGGGGCTCATTCACAAAGTGCGGCACTTTTCGCACATGCTCAGTGGGCATCTGGGTGTGAAGCCGCAAGCTGTCCGGTGACACCAGCCATGATGAGGACACCGCTGGACCCCGGGACAGGTAAGTGATTGGTGGTGAGGACACCGCTGGACCCCGGGACAGGTGATTGGTGGTGAGGACACCGCTGGACCCCGGGGCAGGTAAGTGATCGGTGGTGAGGACACCGCTGGACCCCGGGACAGGTAAGTGATCGGTGGTGAGGACACCGCTGGACCCCGGGACAGGTAAGTGATCGGTGGTGAGGACACCGCTGGACCCCGGGGCAGGTAAGTGATCGGTGGGGAGGACACCGCTGGACCCCGGGGCAGGTAAGTGATCGGTGGGGAGGACACCGCTGGACCCCGGGACAGGTAAGTGATTGGTGGTGAGGACACCGCTGGACCCCGGGACAGGTAAGTGATCGGTGGGGAGGACACCGCTGGACCCCAGGACAGGTAAGTAATCGGTGGGGAGGACACCGCTGGATCCCGGGGCAGGTAAGTGATCGGTGGTGAGGACACCGCTGGACCCCGGGGCAGGTAAGTGATTGGTGATGAGGACACCGCTGGACCCTGGGGCAGGTAAGTGATCGGTGGTGAGGACACCGCTGGACCCCGGGACAGGTAAGTGATCGGTGGTGAGGACACCGCTGGACCCCGGGACAGGTAAGTGATCGGTGGTGAGGACACCGCTGGACCCAGGGGCAGGTAAGTGATCGGTGGTGAGGACACCGCTGGACCCCGGGACAGGTAAGTGATCGGTGGGGAGGACACCGCTGGACCCCGGGACAGGTAAGTGATCGTGGGGAGGACACCGCTGGACCCCGGGACAGGTAAGTGATCGGTGGTGAGGACACCGCTGGACCCCGGGACAGGTAAGTGATTGGTGGGGAGGACACCGCTGGACCCCGAGGCAGGTAAGTGATCGGTGGGGAGGACACCGCTGGACCCCGGGGCAGGTAAGTGATCGGTGGGGAGGACACCGCTGGACCCCGGGACAGGTAAGTGATCGGTGGGGAGGACACCGCTGGACCCCGGGACAGGTAAGTGATCGGTGGGGAGGACACCGCTGGACCCCGGGACAGGTAAGTGATCGGTGGGGAGGACACCGCTGGACCCCGGGACAGGTAAGTGATCGGTGGGGAGGACACCGCTGGACCCCGGGGCAGGTAAGTGATTGGTGGGGAGGACACCGCTGGACCCCGGGGCAGGTAAGTGATTGGTGGGGAGGACACCGCTGGACCCCGGGGCAGGTAAGTGATCGGTGGTGAGGACACCGCTGGACCCCGGGACAGGTAAGTGATCGGTGGTGAGGACACCGCTGGACCCCGGGACAGGTAAGTGATCGGTGGTGAGGACACCGCTGGACCCCGGGACAGGTAAGTGATCGGTGGTGAGGACACCGCTGGACCCCGGGACAGGTAAGTGATCGGTGGTGAGGACACCGCTGGACCCCGGGACAGGTAAGTGATCGGTGGTGAGGACACCGCTGGACCCAGGGGCAGGTAAGTGATCGGTGGGGAGGACACCGCTGGACCCCGGGGCAGGTAAGTGATCGGTGGTGAGGACACCGCTGGACCCCGGGGCAGGTAAGTGATCGGTGGTGAGGACACCGCTGGACCCCGGGGCAGGTAAGTGATTGGTGGGGAGGACACCGCTGGACCCCGGGACAGGTAAGTGATCGGTGGTGAGGACACCGCTGGACCCCGGGACAGGTAAGTGATCGGTGGTGAGGACACCGCTGGACCCCGGGACAGGTAAGTGATCGGTGGTGAGGACACCGCTGGACCCCGGGACAGGTAAGTGATCGGTGGTGAGGACACCGCTGGACCCCGGGACAGGTAAGTGATCGGTGGGGAGGACACCGCTGGACCCCGGGACAGGTAAGTGATCGGTGGGGAGGACACCGCTGGACCCCGGGGCAGGTAAGTGGCTGCATTCTAACAGCAGGTACAGTTTTTGTAGCTGCGGACTTATTTTCCTCTCAGCTGCGCTATCACCAATATTTCTCTGTAACAACCTCCGTCTGTGAATTGATGTTTTTTGAGATCTCAGGAATCATCAAATAGTCAGAAAAAACGATCAACGAATCATCAACATAAAGCAGTGAAAGTCGATAGAATTGTGAATGTGGAAGTCCCAGACAACTTGTGATATTTATCAGTCCCAGCCAAGTGCTGCCAGAACGGGCAAGTAGAAGACACCTTCACCATGGCAAATCCCCTTCGGGCAAACTCTACCCCCCCCCCAGGACAAAAGGTCAATATGTGCTCCAACAATAAACTGACATCCCCGATGACGTCAATGTGAGGAAAGGCCTAGAGGCGTGGCTTCACGGCACAGAGAGCACGCGGACAGTGGAGACATCCAAATGATTGTAAATGATTGCCATCCAACAGACACACGAAACCAGAGCTCAAATCTTCATAGGAAACTGAGAATGCCAAACGGAGAGGTGCTGCCCCTCAAAGATCGGGGAATCTGGACACTGGTGAACAAAAGCAGACAAGGGCGCTCTCTCACCGTGCGTTACCGTGGTAACCAACGTATTTATTGAATAGACAAATGGATGGATACGCACAATCCAATGGAAATAAAAGCAGGAAGTGTGGTCTGCAATGACAGTGGATGCAATGCTGTGCCCCTAAGGATGAGCTGACGCGTTTCGGGAGGTGAACCCCCTTCCTCAGAGCGAAGTGTATGCCTGCTGGTCCCCATGTGTCCAGGTGGTTACAGCAACTCTGTGCTGTTTTGAAGCGACTCTGAAGCAACTTTCAGGGAATGCTGGGTAATCTTCCTGTAATGTCGGAATCACATTACATAGATGAGGATCCGACTTGGAGGGGACTTCATTACAGTCTATGGGCACAAGCCGGACTGAGTAGTACTGACTTCAGTAGTGCCAACTAAGACGGCTGTCATTGACTGACATGGGATTTCACGTGTCATGTGACTTGATGACTAACATGGGATTTCACGTGTCATGTGACTTGGGGGTCTCACAATTTGTAGCGGTGTGAACCGAGAATTATTGTTTTGTTGTTTATGATTCGTTGATAGTTTTTTCAGTTTTTTTCTGATTATTTGATGATTGCTGAAAACGCATACAACATCCCCTACAGACAGTGGTGATTCCTCGCAGATAAACGGACGGGGATAGCGCAGCATTTCTCTTTCTATACATATTGTACCCAATAGAAATATATAGATTTATCCTCTCTTTGTATATAGAAAACATTAACAAGAACATTTATAACTCCACCCCAAATTACATCACCAATCTTGTCTCTAAATATCACCCAAACCGTACTCTCCGCTCCTCGCAAGACCTCCTACTCTCTAGCTCCCTTGTCTCCTCCTCCCATGCTCGTCTCCAGAGCCTCCCCCATCCTCTGGAACTCTCTAACCCAATTTATCAGACTATCGCCTACTCTGCTCACTTTTAGGTGATCTCTGAAAACCGATCTCTTCAGGGAAGTCTACCCTGCCCTCAGCTAATAGAATCTTCTACTCCTCCTACCAGTCCATCCCCCACAGTTACTACCTTTTGTACCCCCAGCCCCTCCCTCTTAGATTGTAAGCTCCCAGGATCAGCCCCTCCCTCTTAGATTGTAAGCTCCCAGGATCAGGCCCCTCCCTCTTAGATTGTAAGCTCCCAGGATCAGACCCTCCCTCTTAGATTGTAAGCTCCCAGGATCAGGCCCCTCCCTCTTAGATTGTAAACTCCCAGGATCAGCCCCTCCCACTTAGATTGTAAACTCCCAGGATCAGCCCCTCCCACTTAGATTGTAAGCTCCCAGGATCAGGCCCCTCCCTCTTAGATTGTAAGCTCCCAGGATCAGGCCCTCCCTCTTAGATTGTAAGCTCCCAGGATCAGACCCTCCCTCTTAGATTGTAAGCTCCCAGGATCAGCCCCTCCCTCTTAGATTGTAAGCTCCCAGGATCAGCCCCTCCCTCTTAGATTGTAAGCTCCCAGGATCAGGCCCCTCCCTCTTAGATTGTAAACTCCCAGGATCAGCCCCTCCCACTTAGATTGTAAGCTCCCAGGATCAGCCCCTCCCTCTTAGATTGTAAGCTCCCAGGATCAGCCCCTCCCTCTTAGATTGTAAGCTCCCAGGATCAGGGCCCTCCCTCTTAGATTGTAAACTCCAGGGATCAGGCCCCTCCCTCTTAGATTGTAAGCTCCCGGGATCAGCCCCTCCCTCTTAGATTGTAAGCTCCCGGGATCAGCCCCTCCCTCTTAGATTGTAAGCTCCCAGGATCAGCCCCTCCCTCTTAGAATGTAAACTCCCAGGATCAGCCCCTCCCTCTTAGATTGTAAACTCCCAGGATCAGCCCCTCCCCCTTAGATTGTAAGCTCCCAGGATCAGCCCCTCCCTCTTAGATTGTAAACTCCCAGGATCAGCCCCTCCCCCTTAGATTGTAAGCTCTCAGGATCAGCCCCTCCTATCCCTCTTGTATTGATCTGTATTGTCTCCCCTTATATTGTACAGCGCTGAGCACACTGTTGGCGCCATAAATCCTGTATAATAATAATAATATTAGATAGCATTGGAGCCACAAGAGCGCTGTAACTGCAATCCTGCAGACTATCCCCTCTGCTGCGGGGAGAGGACCCCTGTGGATTCTGTAAGGTTGGGGGCATGGTCTAGGGATGGGGGGCTGCAGACTGTGACCCCGTTTCATCTTACTTCAATATTGATGGTCAGAACAACGGACCCCCCAGACTGTGTAAGCCATCCACAACGTATTCTTCATTTTGGAGACGGTTTCTGGAGAAGAGAGCTGACTTGGTGGGAACATTTCCCAGCACAGCCACAAAGGCAGCTCAGTACCTATCAATGATTGCGGGGTTTTCCTCAATCACTTGACCTGAAGAAGCCGCTCGGGTGAGAAACGTTCCCCATGTGATTCCCTTCTGGAGGAGATCCCATAAATGGGGATGTTTGTGAAGTGTAACTGAAGGGCGATTCCCATGCAGTCCCTTACCAGTCCCTTCTCCAGATACAGCTGAACAAACTCCTTCCAGCTGATCTCCTTTTTGTCATCTGCAAAGCTGTAATACAGTGCCAGTCCCGCGACGAAGCCCGTTAGAAGGGAAGTCAGTTTGTTGAATTCTTTATCGTCCCACGGAATGTCGCCCTACGAGAGACAAAACGGCAGGAAAATGAAACGGATAGAAAGAATTTCTGAGCAGAAGAAACATGCAATGCGAAGAGCAAATCTAACAAACTGAGACTGGAAAATAAACACCTAAAAGTAGAATTCTGGGATTCAATGATCTTAAAAATGATTGTAAATGCAGATTTTTTTTTTTAATAACAAACAGGTTTACGCTTACCTGCTCTGTGCAGTGGAATTACAAAGGGCAGCCCTAATCCTCCTCCTTTCGGGTCCCCCACCAGTGCTTCTGGCCCCTCCACTCTTGGGAGTGGCCCCTAGGAAGCTGCTTCCAATGGGGGCACTCAGGCGGGCTTGCTTTCCTAGACAAGGACTAGGCCCCGCCCCAGCTCTCTGGTCTGGGTTTGATTGACAGCAGTGAGAGCTGTAGAGAGATACTATTACCTAAACTTTTTTTGCTGCAAAGAATGCATTACAGTCAAACACGTTCAGGCTTTAGAACCACTTTCATTTGGGCCAAGTAATGGGATTTTTGGGTCACCTGTAAAACCCTTTTTTGGAGCACATCCCAGGACATAGGCTATCTTCATCCCCATTATGAGAGGGTTATGCTGCTACCTTCAGGTGATCGAAAATTGACAAATGACAGGAAGTCCCCTCCCAGGAATAACCCCTCCACACAAGGCAAGGCTTCAGTTTTTGTAGCAAGCCATAAACAGCAGAGGACCGGGTGGGGGATGGGGTGACCCAGTGTCCTGTAATGTATTCTGGGGAAAAAAAAAAAAAGGACTTTACAAGTAAACCAAAAATCTCATTTTCTTAACTCAGCCTCTCTCAACCAGGGTGCCCAGGCAGCTTGGGGTGCCTTGAGGTTTCTTCAGGGGTGCCTTGAGGTTTCTTCAGGGGTGCCCAGGCAGCCTGGGGTGCCTTGAGGTTTCTTCAGGGGTGCCCAGGCAGCCTGGGGTGCCTTGAGGTTTCTTCAGGGGTGCCCAGGCAGCCTGGGGTGCCTTGAGGTTTCTTCAAGGGTGCCCAGGCAGCCTGGGGTGCCTTGAGGTTTCTTCAGGGGTGCCTTGAGGTTTCTTCAGGGGTGCCCAGGCAGCCTGGGGTGCCTTGAGGTTTCTTCAGGGGTGCCCAGGCAGCCTGGGGTGCCTTGAGGTTTCTTCAGGGGTGCCCAGGCAGCCTGGGGTGCCTTGAGGTTTCTTCAGGGGTGCCTTGAGGTTTCTTCAGGGGTGCCCAGGCAGCCTGGGGTGCCTTGAGGTTTCTTCAGGGGTGCCCAGGCAGCCTGGGGTGCCTTGAGGTTTCTTCAGGGGTGCCCAGGCAAAATGTCTAAAAATTGCCCAAAACTTGTATAGAGCCAGCGGGTGGACAGAGCTGCCTTTTAGTTAACCACTTCCTGTCTGGCCCATGTCTATAAACGGCTGGATGGGAGTGCTGCCAAAGTGGGTTGACATTTCTACACGTCACCCACATTCACTGCTTGTGCTCGCTCCCTGGGAACACCAATCGTTGTACAGGACCTCTGTGCGAGGTCTCGATCATGTGATCACTGATTGGCCAATCAGTAATCACATGAATAGTAGTAAACAAGATGTCACTTCTGACATCATTGCTTACTACGTGTGAAATCTGAGAATGATCACAGAGATCACATGGTACAGGACCATTGACCAATCACAGTATTTCTCAATGGCTGCAAGAATGCAGCCAGAGAGAAGGAGAAATGATTCCTCTTACAGCTTTAGTGTAAAAGCAATCAGTGTAAAAAAAAAAAAAATCATCACCCCCCACAAGTAGTACAGTGTCACCATGGTAACCCTGCACTGCTAGGGTGACAGTATGTTAAAAAAAAAACATAACTAATAATATAAAAAAAATTAAATAAAAATGCAAAACACATTTTTGAAAAATTATAATTTTTGGTTATAAACTAGTTTGGGTTATTTTATTTTTTTTTTTTTTGCTAAAAAGATAGATGAATACATTTTGGCCAAGATTTATGAAAAAAGATTTATTTGCAAAATTTTATAAGAAAACACCTTTTTTTAAAAATTTTTGGTTTTTTACATTTATTTAGCAAAAAATAAATCCAGCGGAGAATAAATACCACCAAAATAAAGCTTTATCTGTCTCAAAAAAAATGCTAAAAAAATTCATCTGGGTACAGTGTTGCATGACCGCGCAATTGTCATTCAAAGTGTGATAGCGCTGAAAGCTGAAAATTGGCCTGGACTAGAAGGGGGGGGGAAGCGTCCGGACTGGAAGGGGGGGGGGGGAAGCGTCCGGACTGGAGGGGGGGGGGGAAGCGTCCGGACTGGAAGGGGGGGGGGGGAAGCGTCCGGACTGGAAGGGGGGGGGGGGAAGCGTCCGGACTGGAGGGGGGGGGGGAAGCGTCCGGACTGGAAGGGGGGGGGGGGAAGCGTCCGGACTGGAAGGGGGGGGGGGGAAGCGTCCGGACTGGAAGGGGGGGGGGGGAAGCGTCCGGACTGGAAGGGGGGGGGGGAAGCGTCCGGACTGGAAGGGGGGGGGGGAAGCGTCCGGACTGGAAGGGGGGGGGGGGGGAAGCGTCCGGACTGGAAGGGGGGGGGGGGGGAAGCGTCCGGACTGGAAGGGGGGGGGGGGGGGAAGCGTCCGGACTGGAAGGGGGGGGTGGAAGCGTCCGGACTGGAAGGGGGGGGGGGAAGCGTCCGGACTGGAAGGGGGGGGGGGAAGCGTCCGGACTGGAAGGGGGGGGGGGGAAGCGTCCGGACTGGAAGGGGGGGGGGAAGCGTCCGGACTGGAAGGGGGGGGGGGAAGCGTCCGGACTGGAAGGGGGGGGGGGAGCGTCCGGACTGGAAGGGGGGGGGGGGGGAGCGTCCGGACTGGAAGGGGGGGGGGGAGCGTCCGGACTGGAAGGGGGGGGGGGAGCGTCCGGACTGGAAGGGGGGGGGAGCGTCCGGACTGGAAGGGGGGGGGGGGGAGCGTCCGGACTGGAAGGGGGGGGGGGAAGCGTCCGGACTGGAAGGGGGGGGGGGAAGCGTCCGGACTGGAAGGGGGGGGGGGAAGCGTCCGGACTGGAAGGGGGGGGGAAGCGTCCGGACTGGAAGGGGGGGGGGGAAGCGTCCGGACTGGAAGGGGGGGGGAGCGTCCGGACTGGAAGGGGGGGGGGGAGCGTCCGGACTGGAAGGGGGGGGGGGGAGTGTCCGGACTGGAAGGGGGGGAGTGTCCGGACTGGAAGGGGGGGGAGTGTCCGGACTGGAAGGGGGGGAGTGTCCGGACTGGAAGGGGGGGGGGGGAGTGTCCGGACTGGAAGGGGGGGGGGAGTGTCCGGACTGGAAGGGGGGGGGGGAGTGTCCGGACTGGAAGGGGGGGGGGGGGAGTGTCCGGACTGGAAGGGGGGGGGAGTGTCCGGACTGGAAGGGGGGGGGAGTGTCCGGACTGGAAGGGGGGGGAGTGTCCGGACTGGAAGGGGGGGGGGAGTGTCCGGACTGGAAGGGGGGGGGAGTGTCCGGACTGGAAGGGGGGGGGGGGGGGGGAGTGTCCGGACTGGAAGGGGGGGGGGGGGGGGGAGTGTCCGGACTGGAAGGGGGGGGGGAGTGTCCGGACTGGAAGGGGGGGGGAGTGTCCGGACTGGAAGGGGGGGGGAGTGTCCGGACTGGAAGGGGGGGGGAGTGTCCGGACTGGAAGGGGGGGGGAGTGTCCGGACTGGAAGGGGGGGGGGGAGTGTCCGGACTGGAAGGGGGGGGGAGTGTCCGGACTGGAAGGGGGGGGGGAGTGTCTGGACTGGAAGGGGGGGGGGGGGGGGAGTGTCTGGACTGGAAGGGGGAGGGGGGAGTGTCCGGACTGGAAGGGGGAGGGGGGAGTGTCCGGACTGGAAGGGGGAGGGGGGAGTGTCCGGACTGGAAGGGGGGGGAGTGTCCGGACTGGAAGGGGGGGGAGTGTCCGGACTGGAAGGGGGGGGAGTGTCCGGACTGGAAGGGGGGGGAGTGTCCGGACTGGAAGGGGGGGGGGGGGGGGGGGGAAGTGTCCGGACTGGAGGGGGGGGGGGAAGTGTCCGGACTGGAGGGGGGGGGGGAAGTGTCCGGACTGGAGGGGGGGGGGGGGGGAGTTCTTGGACTGGAAGGGAGGGGGGGTGTGGGGGGGGGGTGTCCGGACTGGAGGGGGGGGGGAGTTCTTGGACTGGAAGGGAGGGGGGGTGTGGGGGGGGGGTGTCCGGACTGGAAGGGGGGGAGTGTCCGGACTGGAAGGGGGGGGGGGGGAGTGTCCGGACTGGAAGGGGGGGGGGGAGTGTCCGGACTGGAAGGGGGGGGGGGGGGGAGTGTCCGGACTGGAAAGGGGGGGGGGGGGGGGGGGAGTGTCCGGACTGGAAAGGGGGGGGGGGTATAGTGTCCGGACTGGAAGGGGGGGGGGGGGGGGGAGTGTCCGGACTGGAAGGGGGGGGGGGGGGGAGTGTCCGGACTGGAAGGGGGGGGAGTGTCCGAACTGGAAGGGGGGGGGAGTGTCCGAACTGGAAGGGGAGGGAGTGTCCGAACTGGAAGGGGAGGGAGTGTCCGGACTGGAAGGGGGGGGGGGGAGTGTCCGGACTGGAAGGGGGGGGGAGTGTCCGGACTGGAAGGGGGGGGGGAGTGTCCGGACTGGAAGGGGGGGGGGAGTGTCCGGACTGGAAGGGGGGGGGGGGAGTGTCCGGACTGGAAGGGGGGGGGGGGGGGAGTGTCCGGACTGGAAGGGGGGGGGGGGGGGAGTGTCCGGACTGGAAGGGGGGGGGAGTGTCCGGACTGGAAGGGGGGGGGGGGGAGTGTCCGGACTGGAAGGGGGGGGGGGGAGTGTCCGGACTGGAAGGGGGGGGGGGAGTGTCCGGACTGGAAGGGGGGGGGGGGGGGGGGGAGTGTCCGGACTGGAAGGGGTTAATAAATCCCCTCTAATGCTGGGGGTCCTACAAGTGTGGATGTTGCTACGTTATAAAAACTATCAGAATCGTCTCTCACAATTTATAATGGGGGGGCCTATTTTAGAATGGGGGGGCCTATTTTAGAATGGGGGGGCCTATTTTAGAATGGGGGGGCCTTGACTGAATACAGGTGAGCAATGCTGTGTTACCTGTCCATCCCATCCCAGGACACGGAAGTTATTTACTAAACCTGGAGGGGGCAGAATCTGGTGCAGTTGTCCAACAATCAGCTTCCGGGGTTTATGGACAAAGCTTCACTGAACAAGCTGAAGGTAGAAGCCGATTGGCTGCCATGCAGAGCTGCACTGGATTCTGGGTGCTCCAGTTTTAGTAAATCCCCCCCGGGATGTTTTCATCTGCATTATAATTAGGGGGGTCCTGTCCCAAAGGACTGAATATGATGAGAGGACAACATGGCAACAAGCCGACTGACACCAAACCAATCACCTAAGACACTAGCAAAAAAAACAAAATAAAACTGAAGCCTTGCCCCCTGGGGAGTGGTTATGCCATTGTCCAATCACCTGAAGGTGACATCATAACCCTATTACAATGGAGGTCACCCATAGGCAGGCAGACCTGTCATCTGTAATGGCATGACATCCTGTAACCTCCGTCTCCATAGTGTACTCAGCAATTCTCATTCAGCACAACATTGTCCATGTTCTAGAAATACCTTCGATAGTCGTTTCCACCACGTCGGTTCTTTCTTTTTGTCATCCTTTTTATTGCCGTTGTCATTGCCATCCTGCGAGCCGTTGTCCTTGGACTTGTCTGTGGACAGAAGGAAGGAGGTGGTAAGCCGGCTATACACTGAGACAGAATGAACGTTTGTGTGAATCCTCGCATCAACATTCGTACAAAAAGTCTTTGGAAAGTGGTTTGGGTATGACTGGATCACCAGGAAAGGGGTTTGGGTGTGACTGGATGACCAGGAAAGGGGTTTGGGTGTGACTGGATGACCAGGAAAGGGGTTTGGGTACGACTGGATGACCAGGAAAGGGGTTTGGGTACGACTGGATGACCAGGAAAGGGGTTTGGGTACGACTGGATGACCAGGAAAGGGGTTTGGGTACGACTGGATGACCAGGAAAGGGGTTTGGGTACGACTGGATGACCAGGAAAGGGGTTTGGGTACGACTGGATGACCAGGAAAGGGGTTTGGGTACGACTGGATGACCAGGAAAGGGGTTTGGGTGTGACTGGATGACCAGAAAAGGGGTTTGGGTGTGACTGGATGACCAGGAAAGGGGTTTGGATGTGACTGGATCACCAGGAAAGCGGTTTGGGTGTGACTGGATGACCAGGAAAGGGGTTTGGGTACGACTGGATGACCAGGAAAGGGGTTTGGGTACGACTGGATGACCAGGAAAGGGGTTTGGGTACGACTGGATGACCAGGGAAAGTGGTTTGGGTGTGACTGGATGACCAGGGAAGGGGTTTGGGTGTGACTGGAAGACCAGGAAAGTGGTTTGGGTACGACTGGATGACCAGGAAAGTGGTTTGGGTACGACTGGATGACCAGGAAAGTGGTTTGGGTGTGACTGGATGACCAGGAAAGGGGTTTGGGTGTGACTGGATGACCAGGAAAGTGGTTTGGGTGTGACTGGATGACCAGGAAAGTGGTTTGGATGTGACTGGATGACCAGGAAAGTGGTTTGGGTGTGACTGGATGACCAGGAAAGCGGTTTGGGTACGACTGGATGACCAGGAAAGGGGTTTGGGTGTGACTGGATGACCAGGAAAGGGGTTTGGGTATGACTGGATGACCAGGAAAGGGGTTTGGGTACGACTGGGTGACCAAGAAAGGGGTTTGGGTACGACTGGGTGACCAGGAAAGGGGTTTGGGTACGACTGGGTGACCAGGAAAGGGGTTTGGGTGTGACTGGATGACCAGGAAAGGGGTTTGGGTATGACTGGATGACCAGGAAAGGGGTTTGGGTACGACTGGGTGACCAAGAAAGGGGTTTGGGTACGACTGGGTGACCAGGAAAGGGGTTTGGGTACGACTGGGTGACCAGGAAAGGGGTTTGGGTACGACTGGGTGACCAGGAAAGGGGTTTGGGTACGACTGGGTGACCAGGAAAACAACCTCCGAAGAGGACTTTTGTCTTACGGGTGGACGTTATATGACATCCTCCTGCATCGCCCCCTTGCACACACCCGCGGGGCCGTGCTGCAGCAAGACCTGTCACCGGCCATGTCCCTCGAACACAGCCGATGACAAATCTGTGTACTGGCCCGTTGCCGGTACCATGTGACAACTGCGACCAATCACAGCAGGTCACATGACAACTGTAAACAATGGATGGCTTCCTTTCATGCCATCCATTGTATTGCTGTGATTGATCACAGTGGTCACATGGTACAGACTGGGCCAATCACAGCCCATCTGTGTCATGTGATTAACTGTGGCCAATCACAAAAAAAACACTGAATTGATTTCCTTCAGTTAAATACTTGCTAATAACAATGAAGTTCACTGCTATAGACAATCTGAATGTCACTTCCCCAGGTATAGATATATTTTTATTGCTGTCACCAGTAAGTGTCCCTGATCACCGGGGCACCAATCATATGACGATGCTGCACAGCACTGCTGACACAATGTCACAGGAGAGGGAAAACATTTCCTTCATTTCTTTATCTTCAAAAAAAGATGACAAAAAAATTACAACTATTTGCCTCTTACTAAATTCCTCAGAGTGTCTACTGTCCAAAAAGGGGTCATTTGGGGGATTTGACATTTGGGGGGATTTGTACCGTCCTGACATTTGGGGGGGATTTGTACTGTCCTGACATTTGGGGGGGGGGGGATTTGTACCGTCCTGACATTTGGGGGGGGGGGGGATTTGTACCGTCCTGACATTTGGGGGGGGGGGGATTTGTACCGTCCTGACATTTGGGGGGGATTTGTACCGTCCTGACATTTGGGGGGATTTGTACCGTCCTGACATTTGGGGGGATTTGTACCGTCCTGACATTTGGGGGGATTTGTACCGTGCTGACATTTGGGGGGATTTGTACCGTGCTGACATTTGGGGGGATTTGTACCGTCCTGACATTTGGGGGGGGATTTGTACCGTCCTGACATTTGGGGGGGAATTGTACCGTCCCGCCATCTTTGGGGGGGAATTGTACCGTCCTGACATTTGGGGGGGATTTGTACCGTCTTGACATTTGGGGGGGATTTGTACCGTCTTGACATTTGGGGGGGATTTGTACCGTCCTGACATTTGGGGGGGATTTGTACCGTCTTGACATTTGGGGGGGATTTGTACCGTCCTGACATTTGGGGGGGATTTGTACCGTCCTGACATTTGGGGGGATTTGTACCGTCCTGACATTTGGGGGGGATTTGTACCGTCCTGACATTTGGGGGGGATTTGTACCGTCCTGACATTTGGGGGGGATTTGTACCGTCCTGACATTTGGGGGGGATTTGTACCGCCCTGACATTTGGGGGGGATTTGTACCGCCCTGACATTTGGGGGGGATTTGTACCGTCCTGACATTTGGGGGGGATTTGTACCGCCCTGACATTTGGGGGGGATTTGTACCGTCCTGACATTTGGGGGGATTTGTACGGTGCTGACATTTGGGGGGGATTTGTACCGTCCTGACATTTGGGGGGGATTTGTACCGTCCTGACATTTGGGGGGGATTTGTACCGTCCTGACATTTGGGGGGGATTTGTACCGTCCTGACATTTGGGGGGGAATTGTACCGTCCTGACATTTGGGGGGGATTTGTACCGCCCTGACATTTGGGGGGGATTTGTACCGCCCTGACATTTGGGGGGATTTGTACGGTGCTGACATTTGGGGGGGATTTGTACCGTCCTGACATTTGGGGGGGATTTGTACCGTCCTGACATTTGGGGGGGAATTGTACCGCCCTGACATTTGGGGGGGATTTGTACCGTCCTGACATTTGGGGGGGGGTTTGTACCGTCCTGACATTTGGGGGGGATTTGTACGGTGCTGACATTTGGGGGGGGGTTTGTACCGTCCTGACATTTGGGGGGGATTTGTACCGCCCTGACATTTGGGGGGGATTTGTACCGTCCCGCCATCTTTGGGGCTCAGGAAATGATTGGCGCAGTACATCAGGATATACCCCAGTTTGGGGACTGTGTCGTTTTCCTGCAGACTGCAGACTATTCACCGATTTGTAGCAGAATACATTTTGGCCTAAATTTATGAAGAACAATTATTTATTTGCAAAATTTTATAACAGAAACAAAGAAAATCTTTTCAAAATGTTCTTTTTTTGTTTTGATTAAAAACCGGTAAAAGAAAGCTCAAGCCGTAGGAACAAAAAGCTAACAATGTAGTTTGGGAACAGTGTCGCACGACCGCGCAATTGTCATTCAAACTGTGAGAGCGCTGAATGCAGAAAACCGGCCTGGGCAGGAAGGGGGTGAACGTGCCGGTACTGAAGGGGTTAAAGTCGCACATTTGGTTTGCGTTCTCTCAGATGATTGGATAATCGTTGGAAAGCGTTTCGCCAGGAGTGGGCGGGATCTGCTGGGTTTTCTCGGCTCTGCACCTCCCCCACTCTGGGAATTCTGTCCAATCTCTCCTCCTTGACATTTTTTTCTCATTTCTGATTCTCACTTTACACAAAGATGCAGACGGGGTCACCTTCCGGGGTCACTTACCTCGCAATGGTCTGGAGCCGAGGAAGGATAATGTCGGGGGAGGTTTCCAGGAACAGATCCACCTAACAGACTGAAAGCAGAGACCAGACCGCCGTCACTTCGGGGACAATACACACAAAATGCATCAAATAAACGACAAAATATCACTTTTTACACAATTATAAATCCGATTTCTTATGGAGAGAAGGACGGAGAATCAACTGGCAGGGGTCCTACCCCCGGGGCCCTGCAGGGGTCCTACCCCCGGGGCCCTGCAGGGGTCCTACCCCCGGGGCCCTTCAGGGGTCCTACCCCCGGGGCCCTGCAGGGGTCCTACCCCCGGGGTCCTGCAGGGGTCCTACCCCCGGGGCCCTGCAGGGGTCCTACCCCCGGGGTCCTGCCCCCGGGGTCCTACCCCCGGGGCCCTGCAGGGGTCCTACCCCCGGGGTCCTGCCCTCGGGGTCCTACCCCCGGGGTCCTGCCCTCGGGGTCCTACCCCCGGGGTCCTGCCCTCGGGGTCCTACCCCCGGGGTCCTGCCCTCAGGGTCCTACCCCCGGGGCCCTGCAGGGGTCCTACCCCCGGGGTCCTGCCCCCGGGGTCCTACCCCCGGGGCCCTGCAGGGGTCCTACCCCCGGAGCCCTGCAGGGGTCCTACCCCCGGGGCCCTGCAGGGGTCCTACCCCCGGGGTCCTGCAGGGGTCCTACCCCCGGGGTCCTGCAGGGGTCCTACCCCCGGGGTCCTGCAGGGGTCCTACCCCCGGGGTCCTGCAGGGGTCCCCACCCCCCTGACCAGATCCGAACCTACACATACATGTCTTGTCTTCGGATATTTTCTAAATCTGAACTCCAGCTGGATAAATGGAGATAATATATATGAAGGAGATGCTGTACGTGCCAAAGGATTTGTATTCCTGTCCATCCAGATCTAAGAATGACACAGCTCTGTCACACAGAACAGCCTGGTCTGCCAGGGCAGGAGACCTGATTTTTCTCTTTTATGTCCTGTCCCTCCCCCAGCCTGTGATTGGACAGTGAAACCACAGACTGAGGTGTCCTCTTCTCCTATCAGCATGCTTCTTGTTAGTACGTGATCACAGCAGCAGAGCCGCTCCTCCCACTTCCAGTCTGAGCTCTGCAGTAACGGGGACTGTGAGAGGCTGACACCGAAGTAGTTCAGGGACGTACACAGTTTGTATTTTTTTTTTTAATACATATATTGCAGCCTCTCGGTCCTTCGATGTGACGGCTGCATTAGTTTTCTTTCTGGATTATTTTTTTCCTTTTTAATCTGGTGATCCTGCCAGTACCACTCCCATGATGGCCCGGGGGGCAGTCCTATGATGGCCCAGGGCAACGACACTCTCGGGGGGGGGGGGGGATGCCCACAACGACGACACTCTTGGGGGGGGTGATGCCCACAACAACAACACTCTCGGGGGGGGATGCCCACAACAACAACACTCTCGGGGGGGGATGCCCACAACAACAACACTCTCGGGGGGGGGATGCCCACAACGACACTCTCGGGGGGGGGATGCCCACAACGACACTCTCGGGGGGGGGGATGCCCACAACGACACTCTCGGGGGGGGGGATGCCCACAACGACACTCTCGGGGGGGGGGGATGCCCACAACGACACTCTCGGGGGGGGGGGGATGCCCACAACGACACTCTCGGGGGGGGGGGATGCCCACAACGACACTCTCGGGGGGGGGGGATGCCCACAACGACACTCTCGGGGGGGGGGGATGCCCACAACGACACTCTCGGGGGGGGGGGGATGCCCACAACGACACTCTCGGGGGGGGGGGATGCCCACAACGACACTCTCGGGGGGGGGGGATGCCCACAACGACACTCTCGGGGGGGGGGGGATGCCCACAACGACACTCTCGGGGGGGGGATGCCCACAACGACACTCTCGGGGGGGGGATGCCCACAACGACACTCTCGGGGGGGGGATGCCCACAACGACACTCTCGGGGGGGGGGGATGCCCACAACGACGACACTCTCGGGGGGGGGGGATGCCAACAACACTCTCGGGGGGGGGGGATGCCAACAACACTCTCGGGGGGGGGGATGCCAACAACAACACTCTCGGGGGGGGATGCCCACAACAACACTCTCGGGGGGGGATGCCCACAACAACGACACTCTCGGGGGGGGATGCCCACAACAACGACACTCTCGGGGGGGGATGCCCACAACAACGACACTCTCGGGGGGGGATGCCCACAACAACGACACTCTCGGGGGGGGATGCCCACAACAACGACACTCTCGGGGGGGGATGCCCACAACAACGACACTCTCGGGGGGGGATGCCCACAACAACGACACTCTCGGGGGGGGATGCCCACAACAACGACACTCTCGGGGGGGGATGCCCACAACAACGACACTCTCGGGGGGGGATGCCCACAACAACGACACTCTCGGGGGGGGATGCCCACAACAACGACACTCTCGGGGGGGGATGCCCACAACAACGACACTCTCGGGGGGGGATGCCCACAACAACGACACTCTCGGGGGGGGATGCCCACAACAACGACACTCTCGGGGGGGGATGCCCACAACAACGACACTCTCGGGGGGGGATGCCCACAACAACGACACTCTCGGGGGGGGATGCCCACAACAACGACACTCTCGGGGGGGGATGCCCACAACAACGACACTCTCGGGGGGGGATGCCAACAACAACGACACTCT
Source organism: Staurois parvus (assembly GCF_062004578.1). Taxonomy (NCBI): domain Eukaryota; kingdom Metazoa; phylum Chordata; class Amphibia; order Anura; family Ranidae; genus Staurois; species Staurois parvus. The sequence continues at coordinate 27,518 of NW_028320251.1, forward strand.
CGGGGGGGGGATGCCCACAACAACGACACTCTCGGGGGGGGATGCCCACAACAACGACACTCTCGGGGGGGGATGCCCACAACAACGACACTCTCGGGGGGGGATGCCCACAACAACGACACTCTCGGGGGGGGATGCCCACAACAACGACACTCTCGGGGGGGGATGCCCACAACAACGACACTCTCGGGGGGGGATGCCCACAACGACACTCTCGGGGGGGGATGCCCACAACGACACTCTCGGGGGGGATGCCCACAACGACACTCTCGGGGGGGGATGCCCACAACGACACTCTCGGGGGGGGGATGCCCACAACGACACTCTCGGGGGGGGATGCCCACAACGACACTCTCGGGGGGGGATGCCCACAACGACACTCTCGGGGGGGGATGCCCACAACGACACTCTCGGGGGGGGATGCCCACAACGACACTCTCGGGGGGGGATGCCCACAACGACACTCTCGGGGGGGGATGCCCACAACGACACTCTCGGGGGGGGATGCCCACAACGACACTCTCGGGGGGGGGATGCCCACAACGACACTCTCGGGGGGGGATGCCCACAACGACACTCTCGGGGGGGATGCCCACAACGACACTCTCGGGGGGGATGCCCACAACAACACTCTCGGGGGGGGATGCCCACAACGACACTCTCGGGGGGGGATGCCCACAACGACACTCTCGGGGGGGGATGCCCACAACGACACTCTCGGGGGGGGATGCCCACAACGACACTCTCGGGGGGGGATGCCCACAACGACACTCTCGGGGGGGGATGCCCACAACGACACTCTCGGGGGGGGATGCCCACAACGACACTCTCGGGGGGGGATGCCCACAACGACACTCTCGGGGGGGGATGCCCACAACGACACTCTCGGGGGGGGATGCCCACAACGACACTCTCGGGGGGGGGATGCCCACAACGACACTCTCGGGGGGGGATGCCCACAACGACACTCTCGGGGGGGGATGCCCACAACGACACTCTCGGGGGGGGATGCCCACAACGACACTCTCGGGGGGGGATGCCCACAACGACACTCTCGGGGGGGGATGCCCACAACGACACTCTCGGGGGGGGGATGCCCACAACGACACTCTCGGGGGGGGATGCCCACAACGACACTCTCGGGGGGGGGATGCCCACAACGACACTCTCGGGGGGGGATGCCCACAACGACACTCTCGGGGGGGGATGCCCACAACGACACTCTCGGGGGGGGATGCCCACAACGACACTCTCGGGGGGGGGATGCCCACAACGACACTCTCGGGGGGGGGGATGCCCACAACGACACTCTCGGGGGGGGGGATGCCCACAACGACACTCTCGGGGGGGGGGGATGCCCACAACGACACTCTCGGGGGGGGGGGATGCCCACAACGACACTCTCGGGGGGGGGGATGCCCACAACGACACTCTCGGGGGGGATGCCCACAACGACACTCTCGGGGGGGGGATGCCCACAACGACACTCTCGGGGGGGGGGATGCCCACAACGACACTCTCGGGGGGGGGGATGCCCACAACGACACTCTCGGGGGGGGGGGATGCCCACAACGACACTCTCGGGGGGGGGGGATGCCCACAACGACACTCTCGGGGGGGGGGGGATGCCCACAACGACACTCTCGGGGGGGGGGATGCCCACAACGACACTCTCGGGGGGGGGGATGCCCACAACGACACTCTCGGGGGGGGGGGATGCCCACAACGACACTCTCGGGGGGGGGGGGGATGCCCACAACGACACTCTCGGGGGGGGGGATGCCCACAACGACACTCTCGGGGGGGGGATGCCCACAACAACGACACTCTCGGGGGGGGGATGTCCGCAACAACGACACTCTCGGGGGGGGATGCCCGCAACAACGACACTCTCGGGGGAGGGAAGCCCACAACAACGGGGGGATGCCCACAACGACGACACCCTCGGGGGGGGGATGCCCACAACGACACCCTCGGGGGGGGGGGGATGCCCACAACGACACCCTCGGGGGGGGATGCCCACAACAACGACACCCTCGGGGGGGGATGCCCACAACAACGACACCCTCGGGGGGGGATGCCCACAACAACGACACCCTCGGGGGGGGATGCCCACGGCAACGACACCCTCGGGGGGGGATGCCCACGGCAACGACACTCCAGGGAAGGGGGGGGCAGGTGTTCCCCTCACTTACACTATAAAGCACGAATATCTGGAACAGGGAAGGAGAAGTCCACCTCCAGAGCCTGACAACCTCCTCACCTGATGGGCCCCAGCCCCGCCCACAGGGCCCCTCCACCACACCGGACCGCAGCACCTCAGCACCCTGCCGGACAGCAGCCGCCCGATCCCGGCACTCATCTTCTTGCCCCAGGCTGAGGCAATGTCACTGACACCGCTGCCGTCCTGACCTCCGTCGCCGCCTGACAACTTCCGTCCAATCACAGCGCACAAATCGGCGCAGGCACCGCCACGGACGCCACAACAGGGGTCCTCTGGAGCCCTCAGCCGTCCTTTAATTATTATGTTCCGTGTAGAAACAAGACCGCGGCAATGTAGTTCCGAGGGAGCAAAATAAATCTTTCTGGGTGTGTGTGTCTGAAAAGGAATTCCCCTCACTTAGGCGACGCCTCCTCTCACTTCCTGTTGTGTCACCAGGACAGGAAGTGAGGGGGAATTTCCCCAATGGGGACACTTGTATAAGAGGAGTCTTCCTTCACTGGGGAGATACTTCTCACTTCCTGTTGTGTCACCAGGGCAGGTAGCAGGTGGGATTTCCCCGATGGGGACACTTGTATAAGAGGGGACTTCCTTCACTGGGGAGATACTTCTCACTTCCTGTTGTGTCACTAGGACAGGAAGTGAGGGGGAATTTCCCCAATGGGGAAACTTGTATAAGAGGAGTCTTCCTTCACTGGGGAGATACTTCTCACTTCCTGTTGTGTCACTAGGACAGAAAGTGAGGGGGGAAGTCTATCCTGCTTCTACCTAGTAAGCCGCCATTTATTTCCTCCATCAGCCCCTCCCCCACAGCTATTACCTTTGTATCACTCAGCCCCTCCCCTTAGATTGTCAGCTCCCAGGATCAGGGCCCTCTGCTTCCTCTTGTACCAATTTGTATTGTAACTGTCCTGTCTGCCTTCATGTTGTACAGCGCTGCACACACTGTTGGCGCCATATAAATCCTGTATAATAATAATTTCCCCAATGGGAACACTTGTATAACAACAAACAAGAGATCCCTGTGCTCAAATCCATACAGCTAGTGCATGCATTTATCCATCAGGTGCTAAAGGGGTGTAACCACATTAACTCTAGAAATTCTGAAGGACCCTCTGCACACTGGTATATACCCTTTCAAGCAAACTATGCAACAAATAGGGATATTTGGTTCACACATATTGCAATACATGTTTAAGCTGGCCAACTGCGTCAAAGTAATCCCTCTATGGCCAGTCCTACTCTGCCCTGCCTACGCAAGTGCTACTGTGGACACAATGCTAGCATAGGGGAAAAGACACAATGGGGAGAGCTACAAGGTTACACTGGTATATACCCTTTCAAGCAAACTATGCAACAAATAGGGATACCCCTTTAGCACCTGATGGATAAATGCATGCACTAGCTGTATGGATTTGAGCACAGGGATCTCTTGTTTGTTGTATTGTTGGGTCAGTAGCCAGACCTGAACCTTGTAGCTCTCCCCATTGTGTCTTTTCCCCTATGCTAGCATTGTGTCCACAGTAGCACTTGTGTAGGCAGGGCAGAGTAGGACTGGCCATAGAGGGATTACTTTGACGCAGTTGGCCAGCTTAAACATGTATTGCAATATGTGTGAACCAAATATCCCTATTTGTTGCATAGTTTGCTTGAAAGGGTATATACCAGTGTGCAGAGGGTCCTTCAGAATTTCACTTGTATAACAAGGGACATCCTTCACTTGGGTGACACTTCTCACTTCCTGTTGTGTCACCAGGACAGGAAGTGGCGGAATTTCCTCAATGGGAACACTTGTATAACAAGGGACTTCCTTCACTTGGGTGACACTTCTCACTTCCTGTTGTGTCACCAGGACAGGAAGTGAGGGGGAATTTCCCCAATGGGAACACTTGTATAACAAGGGACGTCCTTCACTTGGGTGACACTTCTCACTTCCTGTTGTGTCACCAGGACAGGAAGTGGGGGAATTTCCCCAATGGGGACAGCTATGTTTAGCAAAGACATGGAGCAGAATACATTTTGGCCTAAATTTATGACGAAATTAGATTTTTTAAAATTTTTTTACTGGATGTTTTATAGCAAAAAGTCCAAAATATTGTTTTTTTTCTCACAATTGTTGGTCTTTTTTTGTTTATAGCACAAAAAATAAAAACGCACAGGTGATCAAATACCACCGAACTGACAAGTCATGGGGCCCCCGGGCAATAGGAGATCATGGGGCCCCTGTGTCCTTGCCCAAACTCAAAAAAAGCCTATGAAAAAGGTACCAGGGGCATCTCATGGGGCCCCCTACTGACCCCGGGCCCTCGGAAGTGCCAGAGTTTCCATATGGTCAGTCCGCCCCTGGCACCGATAGAAAGTGCTATTTATGTGAGGAGAAGGACGTACATGTCAATCATGTGCAGTGTTGCATGACCGCACAATTGTCAGGTAAAGTAACACAAAGTGTCAGGAATAATACAAATATGCAGAGTGATGATCCTACTAAAACCGCTAGGTGGCGCCCTGCCCCCCACAGCCTGCAATGTAATCACTATCGCCATCTAGCGACCAAAAGTCGGAAGGACTCCCCCTGATAGCACGCATGCGCAATCCTGTCTGTTCCGCGCTCGTTCGTGAGCGGACTGGTGCGCGCTCGCCGGCCTCGGGTGGAATCCTCAGCCATGTCCCGCAGGGCCCTGAGGAGGCTGCGCGGGGACCAGAGGGGCCAGGAAGAGCCGGGGGGCCCCGAGGAGGCAGAGGAAGAGCAGGAAGTTCTCCCGGCGGAGCCACGAAACAGGAAGAAGCGAGGAAACCGCAAACTATTGGAGGAGCGAGGACTGAGCAACCCCTTCCAGCTGGTGAGTGCTGCCACCTAGGAGGGAGGAAGGGGAACTGCAGGCTGGAGGGGGCCATGGGAACTACACATCCCAGGAGGGAGTATATATATATATATATGATGTATTGCTGAGCCGCTTCCTACCACTTCACCCTCCATCTGCCAGGACATGCTGGGAAATGTAGTTGCAGCTGTAGGGCCGTACCTTGAATTTTTTGTCCTCTAATTCAGACTCAGAATGAACAGGGTGTTGTATTAAACCCACAATCAAACATTCTATTGCAGCTGACCAATTCTTTACATTTTGCCTTCCCTGGTTCATCCTCAATATACTAATGGAATCATTAAAAAAAAGTTCTATACTTCATCTTAGACCTGAGGATGTCATCACTGGGTCTCTGTGTTTCTCTATGCAACACAGGCAGATCATGACTGTTGGGAGGGACCGGCAGGGGGCTGTACATAGCTTCCCGAAAACATCCCAGCCTCAGTACTCCTCTCCAGAGCCCTCAGTCCTGGTGCAAGCAGTGGGAGGAGTTATGCAAATATCACAATGCCTTGATGGGTGGGAGTCAGCCTGGAGGAGTGGGTGTTCCTAGGCTGGCTGTATTTGCATAGGTAACGCCCACGTGTGACGCTGAGCCTCCATGATTGGAAGAACTAAAATCCAATGAATGAAAGGGGTGGGACCAGGGGCAGTCAGTCTGGGGAGGAAAGGGGTGGGGCCAGGGGCAGTCAGTCTGGGGAGGAAAGGGGTGGGGCCAGGGGCAGTCAGTCTGGGGAGGAAAGGGGTGGGGCCAGGGGTAGTCAGGCTGGGGAGGAAAGGGGTGGGACCAGGGGCAGTCAGGCTGGGGATGAAAGGGGTGGGACCAGGGGCAGTCAGTTTGGGGAGGAAAGGGGTGGGGCCAGGGGCATTCAGTCTGGGAAAGAAAGGGGTGGGACCAGGGGCAGTCAGGCTGGGGAGGAAAGGGGTGGGACCAGGGGCAGTCAGTCTGGGGAGGAAAGGGGTGGGGCCAGGGGTAGTCAGGCTGGGGATGAAAGGGGTGGGACCAGGGGCAGTCAGTTTGGGGAGGAAAGGGGTGGGGCCAGGGGCAGTCAGGCTGGGGAGGAAAGGGGTGGGGCCAGGGGCAGTCAGGCTGGGGAGGAAAGGGGTGGGGCCAGGGACAGTCAGGCTGGGGAGGAAAGGGGTGGGGCCAGGGGCATTCAGTCTGGGAAAGAAAGGGGTGGGACCAGGGGCAGTCAGGCTGGGGAGGAAAGGGGTGGGGCCAGGGGCAGTCAGGCTGTTGAGGAAAGGGGTGGGGCCAGGGGCAGTCAGGCTGTTGAGGAAAGGGGTGGGGCCAGGGGCAGTCAGGCTGGGGAGGAAAGGGGTGGGGCCAGGGGCAGCCAGGCTGGGGAGGAAAGGGGTGGGGCCAGGGCAGCCAGGCTGAGGAGGAAAGGGGTGGGGACAGGGCAGCCAGGCTGAGGAGGAAAGGGGTGGGGACAGGGCTGTCAGGCTGGGGAGGAAAGGGGTGGGGACAGGGCTGTCAGGCTGGGGAGGAAAGCGCTAGATGATGCTGGGTGTCCTCCAGCCAGGAAATGAGGCGGAGCTCTATCTGACTTGCTGCCCCTTCTGATAATCATTTTATGAGCTCAATATTCTTCTGACAATGGAAGAATAATTTGTGGGAGAGCTCTATGTTGGGGAAAGTCCCTCCCATGCCTCCCATAGCCCCGCCCCTGCAGAGTCTAGTGGTGATTCTGGCTCCGCCCCTCTGTTACGCTCTCCTGATTATCTGTCATTTTATTGCAGATCACCGACCCGGACGAGGATCATCACAGTGAGCCGGACTCCGCCCCCTCAGCTCAGTCCAGGCTGACAGATGAAGAGGAGGCGGACGGGGAGGAGAATCAGGAAAATGGGCGGAGCTCCTCCCAGGTATGGATGTCCAATCAAAAGTCATATTACACATATGGGTGGAGTCTGCTAGGATAAATCACCTCCCAGCTTGCACTGTCTCGGGGGCCGTCCTGAGCCAGGTATGTGCAGCCAACATAGACTGTGTAAATCCCCCAATTTGGTTCCTGCCCCCACTTCCAGTCTGCCTAGGCACCACCATCCCCCCTCCCCCCCAGGGACCATTCACAAAGCACAGTGCTGCCCATGCATGCGTAGCAGGAAGCCGCAAGGAGTCACAGCCGGCTTCCCATAGTAAACATGGCGGGGACTGGAAGACCCGGCCCGGGTGAGGTCAGCGCTGGTTCCCCGGACCTGGAATGTTCACTACGGAGAGCCGGCTGTGACCCGTCGCGGATCCCCGCTGCGCATGCGGCAGAAGCACCTGACTCCATTGTGGGGCCCCCAGCTGAAGCTCCTCTCTGAAGTCACTGCCCGTGCCACAGAACACCCCCCTGATCCGGAGGGTCCCCCCCCCCCACTCCTCAAGGCCGCTGCCCGTGCCACAGAA
>NW_028320252.1:0-42500 GCF_062004578.1 Staurois parvus
AAGGGGGGTGAAAGTGTCCGGACTGGAAGGGGGGGGGAAGTGTCCGGACTGGAAGGGGGGGGAAAGTGTCCGGACTGGAAGGGGGGGAAAGTGTCCGGACTGGAAGGCAGGGGAAAGTGTCCAGACTGGAAGGGGGGGAAAGTGTCCGGACTGGAAGGGGGGGAAAGTGTCCGGACTGGAAGGGGGGTGAAAGTGTCCGGACTGGAAGGGGGGGAAGTGTCCGGACTGGAAGGGGGTGAAAGTGTCCGGACTGGAAGGGGGGAAAGTGTCCGGACTGGAAGGGGGGGAAGCGTCAGGACCGGAAAGGGGTGAAAGTGTCCGGACCGGGAAGGGGTGAATGTGTCTGGACTGGAAGGGGGTGAATGTGTCCGGACTGGAAGGGGGTGAAAGTGTCCGGACTGGAAGGGGGGGAAGCGTCCGGACCGGAAGGAAGTGAAAGTGTCCGGACCGGAAGGGGGTGAAAGTGTCTGGACTGGAAGGGGGTGAAAGTGTCTGGACTGGAAGGGGGTGAAAGTGTCTGGACTGGAAGGGGGTGAAAGTGTCCGGACTGGAAGGGGGTGAAAGTGTCCGGACTGGAAGGGGGGGAAAGTGTCCGGACTGGAAGGGGGTGAAAGTGTCCGGACCGGAAGGGGGGGAAAGTGTCCGGACTGGAAGGGGGAAAAGTGTCCGGACTGGAAGGGGGAAAAGTGTCCGGACTGGAAGGGGGGGGAAAGTGTCCGGACTGGAAGGGGGGGGAAAGTGTCTGGACTGGAAGGGGGTGAAAGTGTCCGTTCTGGAAGGGGGTGAAAGTGTCCAGACTGGAAGGGGGGGAAAGTGTCTGGACTGGAAGGCAGGGGAAAGTGTCCGGACTGGAAGGGGGGGGGGGGTGAAAGTGTCCAGACTGGAAGGGGGGGAATGTGTCTGGACTGGAAGGGGGGTGAAAGTGTCCGGACTGGAAGGGGGGGGAAAGTGTCCGGACTGGAAGGGGGGGAAAGTGTCCGGACTGGAAGGCAGGGGAAAGTGTCCAGACTGGAAGGGGGGGAAAGTGTCCGGACTGGAAGGGGGGGAAAGTGTCCGGACTGGAAGGGGGGTGAAAGTGTCCGGACTGGAAGGGGGGGAAGTGTCCGGACTGGAAGGGGGTGAAAGTGTCCGGACTGGAAGGGGGGGAAAGTGTCCGGACTGGAAGGGGGGGAAGCGTCAGGACCGGAAAGGGGTGAAAGTGTCCGGACCGGGAAGGGGTGAATGTGTCTGGACTGGAAGGGGGTGAATGTGTCCGGACTGGAAGGGGGTGAAAGTGTCCGGACTGGAAGGGGGGGAAGCGTCCGGACCGGAAGGAAGTGAAAGTGTCCGGACCGGAAGGGGGTGAAAGTGTCTGGACTGGAAGGGGGTGAAAGTGTCTGGACTGGAAGGGGGTGAAAGTGTCCGGACTGGAAGGGGGTGAAAGTGTCCGGACTGGAAGGGGGGGAAAGTGTCCGGACTGGAAGGGGGTGAAAGTGTCCGGACCGGAAGGGGGTGAAAGTGTCTGGACTGGAAGGGGGGGAAAGTGTCTGGACTGGAAGGGGGTGAAAGTGTCCGGACTGGAAGGAGGGGAAAGTGTCCGGACTGGAAGGGGGGGAAAGTGTCCGGACTGGAAGGGGGTGAAAGTGTCCGGACTGGAAGGGGGGGAAAGTGTCCGGACTGGAAGGGGGGGAAAGTGTCCGGACTGGAAGGGGGTGAAAGTGTCCGGACCGGAAGGGGGTGAAAGTGTCTGGACTGGAAGGGGGGGAAAGTGTCCGGACTGGAAGGGGGTGAAAGTGTCCGGACTGGAAGGAGGGGAAAGTGTCCGGACTGGAAGGGGGGGAAAGTGTCTGGACTGGAAGGGGGTGAAAGTGTCCGGACTGGAAGGGGGGGAAAGTGTCCGGACTGGAAGGGGGGTGAAAGTGTCCGGACTGGAAGGGGGTGAAAGTGTCCGGACTGGAAGGGGGGGAAAGTGTCCGGACTGGAAGGGGGGGAAAGTGTCCGGACTGGAAGTGGTTAAGCAAGTTCACCGTCTCTCACATTCACCAATTCGTGTTCAATATTAAAATTGATTTTCAGGCAGCGAGGGCTCATTACAGGTTTGCAAATCTCTCAAACCGTATTGAATGTTGTTTTTGTTGATAGATTGTATATTTGTCTTCCTGCGATCACATTCTCAACCGGCTGTTTTCTTTCCCCCTTTTGCAGGAGTGAGTCTGACGCTCTAACACGCTGGATGTATTGACCACTTATCATCAGACCTGGAGTAGAGTCTGCTTTCCAACATGGTGCCTTACCCTCGCCAGACCCTGCTCATCGTCCTGGCGCTGCTCCTCTGCTGCTCTATCACCCTGACACAGGCGGACAGTAAGTTTCCATTGATTCCAACCTGTACTTTCAGCATTGCCCCCGGCGCTGCTGTCGGCAGGCGGCCTCCTTCTTGGCGTATCTGGCGTTCGGTTGAGGTCAACATTGACCATGGGCTTAGCTCTGTGTTGATGGCCAGGCTGTGATCTTGGTTGGAGATGTTCTGGCTCTGCAAACTTTGACTTCATTTGACAATATATTATTATTATTATACAGGATTTATATGGCGCCTGCAGTTTGCACAACGCCTTGCAATATAAATGCAGACAGCACAGTTGCAATAAAATTCAAGACAAAAGTGTTGGGAGAGGCCCAGCTCATAAGAGTTTACAATCTAAAGGGAAAGGCGAGTGATACAAAAAGTAATAACTGTGTGGATGGAGAAAGTAAAAATTAGGACAGGCTTTCAGGGGTGTATTTACCACAAGGCAAACAAGGCACTTGCCTAGGGCGGCATTTTTCAGGAGGGCAGCACCTCCCCCCAGAAGAAGGGATGAAAGAAGGGACATACGAGCCATGGGAACCAGGTGGGATCAGAGAGAGGCTGCGGGCTGGTTGATGGTCTATGTAGAGCCTGACTCTCGTTCTCTGGATGTCTGGAGCTGTGAAGCTGAGTGTCTTTCTCTCTATCACCAGGGGGGGCAGTGGAAGGCTCTCCCAGGTGGGGGGAAGGAGTGTTGGTCGGTGTCCGTGGGGGGCAGGCAATTTTTGTGTTGCCTATGGCAGCACAGAACCTAAATACACCACTGCTGGCTTTCCTAAACAGATGAGTTTCAGGGATCCCCTAAAGGCAGATAGAGTAGGAGATAGCAGCAAAGATTGGGATAGGGAGTTCCAGGGGATGGGAGAGGTTCTGGAAAGGTCCTCGAGGTGAGCGTGGGAAGAGGTGACGAAGGATCTGTAGAGCAGGAGATCTTGGGAGGAGCGGAGAGGACGGTTTGGGTGATGTGTTGTGACAAAGTTGGTGACGTAGCTGAAGGCAGAGTTGTGGATGAATTTGTATGTTGCTTTTAGTATTTTGAACATTATTTGTTGGGTGAGCAGAAGCCAGTGGAGGGATTGAAAGAGAGGGGTGGAGGACACTGAGCAGACGCTGGTAGAGGAAATGGCAGAGAGGGGTGGAGGACACTGAGCAGACGCTGGTAGAGGAAATGGCAGAGAGGGGTGGAGGACACTGAGCAGACGCTGGTAGAGGAAATGGCAGAGAGGGGTGGAGGACACTGAATGGAAGCCAGTGGAGGGATTGGTAGAGAAGAGTGCAGGACACTGAGTGGAGGCTGGTGGAGGACACTGAGTGGAGGCTGGTGGAGTGATTGGCAGAGAGGGGTGGAGGACACTGAATGGAGGTCAGTGGAGGGATTGGCAAAGAGGGGTGGAGGACACTGAATGGATACTAGTGGAGGAATTGGTAGAGAAGAGTGCAGGACACTGAGTGGAGGCCAGTGGAGTGATTGGCAGAGAGGGATGGAGGACACTGAGTGGAGGCCAGTGGAAGGATTGGAAGAGAGGGGTGGAGGACACTGAGCAGAGGCTGGTGGAGGGATTGGCAGAGAGGGGTGGAGGACACTGAATGGAGGCTAGTGGAGGGATTGGCAGAGAGGGATGGAGGACACTGAATGGAGGCCAGTGGAGGGATTGGCAGAGAGGGGTGGAGGACACTGAATGGAGGCCAGTAGAGGGATTGGCAGAGAGGGGTGGAGGACACTGAGTGGAGGCTGGTAGAGGGATTGGCAGAGAGGGATGGAGGACACTGAGTGGAGGTCAGTGGAGGGATTTGCAGAGAGGGGTGGAGGACACTGAGTGGAGGCCAGTGGAGGGATTGGCAGAGAGGGGTGGAGGACACTGAGTGGAGGTCAGTGGAGGGATTTGCAGAGAGGGGTGGAGGACACTGAGTGGAGGCCAGTGGAGGGATTGGCAGAGAGGGGTGGAGGACACTGAATGGAGGCCAGTGGAGGGATTGGCAGAAAAGGATGGAGGATACTGAGCGGAGACTGGTGGAGGACACAGGTCATATGTTGCAGCGCACCACAAAGCAGGCTAATGCACTATCATGTGTTGTGATGCGCTGCATTGCAAAAAATGCTGAATGGGTGTTTTGGTCCATTGGAATGCATTAGGGGCCCATGCGTTTGAGTGAGCTGCCTTAACACAACGCATGTTAATGTGCCACATAATAGGCTCTAGTACAAAGCACCAAGCTGCCTGAATGCCGCCATAGTTGGTATATAGATGATGAGTATGAGAATACAGCCGCAAAGGTTCATATGTGCACGAGGCAGCTGAACACCTCCTGTGTGTGGGCCAGAATCAAAAATGTCTGCCACCCAGTCTGGTTATTACTAGCAAGGGAAGTGTATGATGGGAGGGAGAAGAACAATCCCCTCTGCATGAAATGTCCTTCACTTATAAGGAGCATAGGGGGCCCATTATCTGCTGCCCAGTGAAGGGGGCCCATTTTATCCTGCCAGCAAGGGGGCCCATTTTATCCTGCCCAGCGAGGGGGCCCATTTTATCCTGCCCAGCGAGGGGGCCCATTTTATCCTGCTCAGCGAGGGGGCCCATTTTATCCTGCCCAGCGAGGGGGCCCATTTTATCCTGCCCAGCGAGGGGGCCCATTTTATCCTGCTCAGCGAGGGGGCCCATTTTATCCTGCCCAGCGAGGGGGCCCATTTTATCCTGCCCAGCGATGGGGCCCATTATCTCCTGCCCAGCAAGGGGGACACAGTATCTCCTGGCTAGAGAAGGGTTCCATTATCTCCTGCCCATCGCTGGGGGCCCCGTTACCTCCTGCCCAGTGATGGGGGACCTGTTATCTCCTGCTCAGCGATGGGGGCCCTGTTATCTCCTGTGCAGCGATGGGGGCCCCGTTATCTCCTGGCCCAGCAATGGGGCCCCAGTTATCTCCTGGACCAGCGATGGTTCCCCAGTTATCTCCTCGCCCAATGATGGGGGCCCCAGTTATCTCCTGCGCAGCGATGGTGCCCGTTATTTCCTGGCCAGCGATGGGGGCCCTGTTATTTCCTGCCCCAGTGATAGGGGCCCATTATCTGCTGCGCAGCAATGGGGGCCCTGTTATCTCCTGCCCAGCAATGGAGGCCTCGTTATCTCCTGCCCAGCGATGGAGGCCTCGTTATCCCCTGCCCCAGCGATAGGGGCCCATTATCTCCTGCGCAGTGATGGGGGTCCTGTTATCTCCTGCCCAGTGATGGAGGCCTCGTTATCTCCTGCCCAGTGATGGAGGCCTCGTTATCTCCTGCCCAGCGATGGGGGCCCATGATCTCCTGCCCAGCGATGGGGGCCCGTTATCTCCTTCCCCAGCGATGGGGGCCCATTATCTCCTGCGCAGCGATGGGGGCCCTGTTATCTCCTGCGCAGTGATAGGGGCCCATTATCTCCTGCCCAGCGATGGGGGCCCTGTTATCTCCTGCTCAGCGATGGAGGCCCATGATCTCCTGCGCAGCGTTGGGGTCCTGTTATCTCCTGCCCAGCGATGGAGGCCCATGATCTCCTGCCCAGCGATGGAGGCCTCGTTATCTCCTGCCCAGCGATAGGGGCCCATTATCTCCTGCCCAGCGATGGAGGCCTCATTATCTCCTGCCCAGCGATGGGGGCCCATGATCTCTGCCCAGCCATGGGGGCCCATGATCTCCCGTCCTTTGCAGCAGGCACCACCTGTCCTCCGGCAGTGGTCCGTTTTGTATTCCATCTTGTGCGCCGAGCGGAATTGGTGACAGCGGGCCCTTATCTGTAAGCCTCCGCCTGATCTGTTTCACTAAACCCTCTCCTCGCTGCTCCTCACGCCGAGAGCGGCCTTTGTTCTCCGGAATGAAGCGGCGAGCAGCTTGTAATACCCTGAATAACATAATTATAGAGCATTATTGCGAGGTTTTCCTCTGCATCTTCCATTGTATTGTTTTGTCTCTACACACAAATTAAACCTGCTAAACACGCCCTCCAGGACGCGCTAGCGGTGTCGCGGCGACAATGCGTCGGGCAAGTGCCTCCTCACCGAGAGTCTCCAAGCTGGAGAGGGACCAAGTTTTCGTCTCCTTAGGACAAGGGGATCTGGCAGGATCTGAGACAACCGTGTGCCGACTTGTTCTGTCTGGGAAACGCCGCATGTGTGCGGTCTGCGCATCAGAAACAAAACGGTCACATGGCTGCTGTGTTGAAGGTTGACACTGACATAATATTTCAGAGTCTGACTTCCTGAAATCTGTAGATGCCTTTGTTTACACACAATCCCCAGTCAAAGCAAAAGACACTTGGATGAATGTTGTGTAATTAAACCCCAAAATGTACATCAGATTGTTTTTTGTGTGCTGTAGGAAATCTCCCAAATAGGAGCACAGACACTTCCAACTTTTCCCCAACACTATTCTAAACAAAGCTTGGGCTGGAGTTGGGATTGGATAATGGTAGAGGTCCATCTGAGCTTCGTTTATATAAGGATAATGGTATGGGTCCATCTGAGCTTTGTTTATAAGGATAATGGTATGGGTCCATCTGAGCTTTGTTTATATAAGGATAATGGTATGGGTCCATCTGAGCTTTGTTTATATAAGGATAATGGTATGGGTCCATCTGAGCTTTGTTTATATAAGGATAATGGTAGATGTCCATCTGAGCTTTGTTTATATAAGGATAATGGTATGGGTCCATCTGAGCTTCGTTTATAAGGATAATGGTATGGGTCCATCTGAGCTTCATTTATATAAGCATAATGGTATGGGTTCATCTGAGCTTTGTTTATAAGGATAATGGCATGGGTCCATCTGAGCTTCGTTTATATAAGGATAATGGTATGGGTCAATTGGAGCTTCGTTTATAAGGATATTGGTATGGGTCCATCTGAGCTTCGTTTATGTTAGGATAATGGTAGATGTCCATCTGAGCTTTGTTTATATAAGGATAATGGTATGGGTCCATCTGAGCTTCGTTTATATAAGGATAATGGTATGGGTCAATTGGAGCTTCGTTTATAAGGATAATGGTATGGGTCCATCTGAGCTTCGTTTATGTAAGGATAATGGTATGGGTCCATCTGAGCTTTGTTTATATAAGGATAATGGTATGGGTCCATCTGAGTTTCGTTTATATAAGGATAATGGTATGGGTCAATTGGAGCTTCGTTTATAAGGATAATGGTATGGGTCCATCTGAGCTTCGTTTATGTAAGGATAATGGTATGGGTCCATTGAGCTTTGTTTATAAGGATAATGGCATGGGTCCATCTGAGCTTCGATTATAAGGATAATGTTATGGGTCCATTGGAGCTTTGTTTATAATAAGGTTAATGGTATGGGTCCACCTGAGCTTTGTTTATATAAGGATAATGGTATGGGTCCATCTGAGCTTCGTTTATAAGGATAATGGTATGGGTCCATCTGAGCTTCATTTATATAAGCATAATGGTATGGGTCCATCTGAGCTTCATTTATATAAGGATAATGGTATGGGTCCATCTGAGCTTCGCTTATATAAGGATAATGGTATGGGTCCATCTGAGCTTCGTTTATAAGGATAATGGTATGGGTCCATCTGAACTTCGTTTATATAAGGATAATGGCATGGGTCCATCTGAGCTTTGTTTATAAGGATAATGGTATGGGTCCATCTGAGCTTCATTTATATAAGGATAATGGTATGGGTCCATCTGAGCTTCGCTTATATAAGGATAATGGTATGGGTCCATCTGAGCTTCGTTTATAAGGATAATGGTATGGGTCCATCTGAACTTCGTTTATATAAGGATAATGGCATGGGTCCATCTGAGCTTTGTTTATAAGGATAATGGTATGGGTCCATCTGAGCTTCATTTATAAGGATAATGCTATGGGTTCATTGGAGCTTCATTTATATAAGGATAATAGTAGAGGTCCATCTGAGCTTTGTTCATAAGGACAATTAGTGGTCTGTCTGAGCTTTGTTTATAAGGATAATGGTATGCTTTCATCTGAGCTTCATTTATAAGGATAATGGTAGGGGTCCATTGGAGCTTCATTTATATAAGGATAATAGTAGAGGTCCATCTGAGCTTTGGTTATAGGGACAATTAGCGGTCTGTCTGAGCTTTTGTTTATAAGGATAATGGTAGAGGTCCATTGGAGCTTCGTTTATATAAGGATAATGGTATGGGTCCATTGGAGCTTCGTTTATATAAGGATAATGGTATGGGTTAATTGGAGCTTCGTTTATAAAGATATTGGTATAGGTCCATCTGAGCTTTGTTTATTAAGGATAATGGTATAGGTCCATGTGAGCTTCGTTTATGTAAGGATAATTGTAGTGGTCCATCTAAGCTTTGTTTACAAGGACAGCAATAAAGGTCTGCCCAAGCTGTATTTAGAAGGACGATGGTAGAGATCCATGTGAGCTCTGTTTATAGGGACAATAGTAGAAGTCTGTGTGTGACCCATTTACAAGTCCGTTGTGCCAGTGTCAGTGGGTGACAGCCCTGCCATGACCCCGGGGCCACGCATCAAGGGGTGCACATGTGCTCTCTGATTCGGGTCGCATGCTTAGACGGAGAGCCATGACAGCTTCACTCAGAGGTTTCTCACCCTGGTTTCTCGCTTTGTCTTGGCTTACCTTTAATTCTTTTTTTTTTTTTTTTTTTGTCCTCATCCAGTAGATGGAAATAGAGCCGCAAAACATCACAAAGTACATGTTCCTCTTGGCGGGTGTCGTGTCGGTTTATCAGTCGCGGTGACCGCGGTCCTATTAAGCCGTCTCTCAGCTGATTCACTCTGATTGTTTTACTCCTCTCCTCCGGGTCACCATAGCTTTGTCTTTTGTGTTCTTCAGCTCTTCTCTGCAAGGAGAGATTGGCTTCTGTGAATTTCATTTGGAGTCCGATAGCTGAAAGGAGATGTACCCCCCCCCCTCAATGCAGTGATTACCAGCTTTCGACAATAAAAGTCTTTTTATGTGTGTGGAATCAAAATCTGGGGGAGCCGCTGTGGCAGCAAAGGACGGACATGTCTGCTTTATACAAGAATTTATGGCAGGATTACAGCAGGAACTCTGAGCTCAGGTCTCCATGGCTGTGGATGAGGGTACACAGGGGGTCTGCCGTATATTATGCCATCCTTTGTCCCAGTCATTAAAGGGGCACACCAGCTGAACGGCTAGAAGAGAGGAGAAGGCTGAGCTCAGGTCTCCATGGCTGTGGATGAGGGTACACAGGGGGTCTGCCGTATATTATGCCATCCTTTGTCCCAGTCATTAAAGGGGCACACCAGCTGAACGGCTAGAAGAGAGGAGAAGGCTGAGCTCAGGTCTCCATGGCTGTGGATGAGGGTACACAAGGGGTCTGCCGTATATTATGCCATCCTTTGTCCCAGTCATTAAAGGGGCACACCAGCTGAACGGCTAGAAGAGAGGAGAAGGCTGAGCTCAGGTCTCCATGGCTGTGGATGAGGGTACACAGGGGGTCTGCCGTATATTATGCCATCCTTTGTCCCAGTCATTAAAGGGGCACACCAGCTGAACGGCTAGAAGAGAGGAGAAGGCTGAGCTCAGGTCTCCATGGCTGTGGATGAGGGTACACAAGGGGTCTGCCGTATATTATGCCATCCTTTGTCCCAGTCATTAAAGGGGCACACCAGCTGAACGGCTAGAAGAGAGGAGATGGCTTTGCAAGAAGGAAAAATGAAAAAAGTAAAAAAATATATATATATATATATATATACACACATATACATATGTGTGTGTGTGTGTGTATATATATATATATATATATATATATATGTATGTATATATAGTGAAGGAAATGTGTATTTGCTCCTCGGCTGATGTTTAATGTTCGCCCCTCACAAAGAAACGATCGGTCTAAAAATCGAATGTTCAGTGGATTGTAACACTGAGAGGCAGAATACAACAACAAATTCAGCAGAAATGCGTCTAACAAATGATGACTGATCTGCATGTTCATGAGGGAAAGAAGGATTTGATACCCTGTGGGGAAACATTCAAAATCAGCGGGGGATCAAATACTTACTTCCTTCACTGTGTGTGGATATATATACAGTCAGGTCCATAAATATTGGGACATGGACACAATTCTAACATTTTTGGCTCTATACCCCACCACAATAGATTTGAAATGAAACGAACAAGATGTGCTTTAACTGCAGACTGTCAGCTTTAATTTGAGGTTATTTACATCCAAATCAGGTGAACGGTGTAGGAATTACAACAGTTTGCATATGTGCCTCCCACTTGTTAAGGGACCAAAAGTAATGGGACAGAATAATAATCATAAATCAAACTTTCACTTTTTAATACTTGGTTGCAAATCCTTTGCAGTCAATGACAGCCTGAGGTCTGGAACGCATAGACATCACCAGACGCTGGGTGTCATCCCTGGTGATGCTCTGCCAGGCCTTTACTGCAACTGTCTTCAGTTCCTGCTTGTTCTTGGGGCATTTTCCCTTCAGTTTTGTCTTCAGCAAGTGAAATGCTCAATCGGATTCAGGTCAGGTGATGGACTTGGCCATTGCAGAACATTCCACTTCTTTGGTTGCTTTTGCAGTCTGCTTTGGGTCATTGTCCATCTGCACTGTGAAGCGTCCAATGAGTTGTGAAGCATTTGGCTGAATGTGAGCCGATAATATTCCCGAAACACTTCACAATTCATCCGGCTGCTTCTGTCAGCAGTCACATCATCAATAAATACAAGAGAAGCAGTTCCATTGGCAGCCATACATGCCCACGCCATGACACTACCACCACCATGATCACTGATGAGGTGGTATGCTGAGGACCATGAGCAGTTCCTTCTCCATACTCTTCTCTTCCCATCACTCTGGTACAAGTTGATGTCGGTCTCATCTGTCCATAGGATGTTGTTCCAGAACTGTGAAGGCTTTTTTACATGTCGTTTGGCAAACTCTAATCTGGCCTTCCTGTGTTTGAGGCTCACCAATGGTTTCCATCTTGTGGTGAACCCTCTGTATTCACTCTGGTGAAGTCTTCTCTTGATTGGTGACTTTGACACACATACACCTACCTCCTGGAGAGTGTTCTTGATGTGGCCAACTGTTGTGAAGGGTGTTTTCTTCACCAGGGAAAGAATTCTTCAGTCGTTTTTCGTGGTCTTCCGGGTCTTTTGGGTTTGTTTTGTTTTTTCAGCCTAATGATGGCTTCACTGATAGTGACAGCTCTTTGGATCTCATCTTGAGAGTTGACAGCAACAGATTCCAAATACAAATAGCACACTTGAAATGAACTCTGGACCTTTTATCTGCTCATTGTAATTGGGATAATGAGGGAATAACACACACCTGGCCATGGAACAGCTGAGAAGCCAATTGTCCCATTACTTTTGGTCCCTTAACAAGTGGGAGGCACATATGCAAACTGTTGTAATTCCTACACCGTTCACCTGATTTGGATGTAAATACCCTCAAATTAAAGCTGACAGTCTGCAGTTAAAGCACATCTTGTTCGTTTCATTTCAAATCCATTGTGGTGGTGTATAGAGCCAAAAATGTTAGAATTGTGTTCTAACATTTTTGGCTCTTTTGGCAGATTTATGTACAGTGAAATGTGATTGGTTGCTGGGGGCTCTCTGTACGTTGCAGCGCCCCCTTCCTGCGATCTGGGGGACTAATCCTGTCTATGTGCAGCATCTGCCGCCTCTTAGTGAACATCTGTCCTCTCTCTGAGCCGGCCCGGAGTTTCAGATTCCTGTCCCCGCTCTCTGAGCCGGCCCAGAGTTTCAGATTCCTGTCCCCGCTCTCTGAGCCGGCCCGGAGTTTCAGATTCCTGTCCCCGCTCTCTGAGCCAGGCTGGAGTTTGATTCCTGACCCCGCTCTCTGAGCCGCCCGGAGTTTCAGATTCCTGTCCTCGCTCTCTGAACCGGCCCGGAGTTTCAGATTCCTGTCCCCGCTCTCTGAACCGGCCCGGAGTTTCAGATTCCTGTCCCCGCTCTCTGAGCCGGCCCGGAGTTTCGGATTCCTGTCCCCGCTCTCTGAGCCGGCCCGGAGTTTCGGATTCCTGTCCCCGCTCTCTGAGCCGGCCCGGAGTTTCGGATTCCTGTCCCCACTCTCTGAGCCGGCCCTGGAGTTTCGGATTCCTGTCCCCGCTCTCTGATCCGCCCCGGAGTTTCAGATTCCTGTCCCCGCTCTCTGAGCCGGCCCGGAGTTTCAGATTCCTGTCCCCGCTCTCTGAGCCGGCCCGGAGTTTCGGATTCCTGTCCCCGCTCTCTGAGCCGGCCCTGGAGTTTCGGATTCCTGTCCCCGCTCTCTGATCCGCCCCGGAGTTTCGGATTCCTGTCCCCGCTCTCTGAGCCGGCCCGGAGTTTCGGATTCCTGTCCCCGCTCTCTGAGCCGGCCCTGGAGTTTCGGATTCCTGTCCCCGCTCTCTGAGCCGGCCCTGGAGTTTCGGATTCCTGTCCCCGCTCTCTGATCCGCCCCGGAGTTTCAGATTCCTGTCCCCGCTCTCTGAGCCGGCCCCGGAGTTTCAGATTCCTGTCCCCGCTCTCTGAGCCGGCCCTGGAGTTTCGGATTCCTGTCCCAGCTCTCTGATCCGCCCCGGAGTTTCAGATTCCTGTCCCCGCTCTCTGAGCCGGCCCGGAGTTTCAGATTCCTGTCCCCGCTCTCTGATCCGCCCCGGAGTTTCAGATTCCTGTCCCCGCTCTCTGAGCCGGCCCGGAGTTTCAGATTCCTGTCCCCGCTCTCTGAGCCGGCCCTGGAGTTTCGGATTCCTGTCCCAGCTCTCTGATCCGCCCCGGAGTTTCAGATTCCTGTCCCCGCTCTCTGAGCCGGCCCGGAGTTTCAGATTCCTGTCCCCGCTCTCTGAGCCGGCCCGGAGTTTCAGATTCCTGTCCCCGCTCTCTGAGCCGGCCCGGAGTTTCGGATTCCTGTGAAGTTACATAACCAGGCTTAGGGTTGAGGATTCTGGGATTTTACAAGGTGGCTGAAGTCAGCATCTTTCTGCCAGAGGAGAGTTTTATGATTTCCTTCCAAGACGTAAACCTGTAGACAAGAGCCAGAAGGAGAAAATGTCAATCTGGGCTTTTGCTGCTTTGTAAGTTCTGGACAGATTTTTTCTTTTTAGTTTTTATTTTTATCCCCCATCACGGTTCGCTTTGTACATTGCTTGTAACTGCAAGGCAATAGCAGCATGGCCCCCATTCAGCTGAACGGGTTGCGTTCGGCAGGTAGTACTGTCCACCAAGCACAACAGCGGGTGTGATTTTTGCTGTGTTGACATGACACCGTCCACTGCCTTTGTAGCTTAGGAGGGAGAGGTTGGGGGTGGTAAAAACACGGCTTAGCTGTGTGTTTTTATCATTACTGGGACAGGTTCATCCAGCGCCCAGGGCAAGGATGCCGAACTGCACCCCCCTCCTAATGCATGCCATAGAATGGATGTACCACCTTGTGCCCATTTTTTGCCCCATTGCTCTAGCTGTCCTTGGCTGGCATGGAGTGTGCACTGCCCATGCATGGTAAACTGTTTGATTTTTTGTGGCTAGAAGTAGTGATGCACCGATATATCGGCTGCCGAACATTACGGGGCGAAAATGGGGTTATTAGCATTTTGCTGATAGAGTAAAAAAAAAGGTGCTGATAGTGATAACTGACTTCAATTCAAAATTGCGTCCCATTGACTTCAATCCAAAAATTGCATCCCATTGACTTCAATTCAAAATTGCGAACCCTTTGACTTCAATGCAAAACCACTTCCCATTGGCTTTAATGCAAAAGCGCATCCCATTGGCTTCAATGCAAAAGCACGTCCCTTTGGCTTCAATGCAGAAACGCGTCCCATTGGCTTTAATGCAAAAATGCATCCCATTGGCTTTAATGCAAAAATGCATCCCATTGGCTTTAATGCAAAAATGTGTCCCATTGGCTTTAATGCAAAAATGTGTCCCATTGGCTTTAATGCAAAAATGTGTCCCATTGGCTTTAATGCAAAAACGCATCCCGTTGGCTTCAATGCAAAAACGCATCCCGTTGGCTTCAATGCAAAAACGCATCCCATTGGCTTTAATGCAAAAATGCATCCCATTGGCTTTAATGCAAAAATGCATCCCATTGGCTTTAATGCAAAAACACATCCCATTGGCTTTAATGCAAAAATGTGTCCCATTGACTTTAATGCAAAAAATGCGTCCCGTTAACGTCAATGCAAAAACGCCCCTATTGACTTTAATGCAAAACCGTGTCCCATTGACTTTAATACAAAAACGCGTCCCATTGACTTTAATGCAAAAATCGCATCCTATTGCCGTCAATGCAAAAACACCCCCTATTGGCTTCAATGCAAAAACGCCTTTATTTTATTTTTTACATATTTCAATTTATTTTCTGTCCAGTTTTTGTGTTACTTTCAAGAAATTATTTGAGCTTACTGGCTTGTATTTTTTTAATTCACGTTCATTTAAATTCATGATATTAATTAAAAAGTCAAATGTAATACAATTTTATATGTAAAAAATATATATTTTTAAAGATCTCTCCGTTTTCAGTTTTCATTCATCCTGGATTTTCGGTTTCGGTCCAGAATTTTCATTTTTTTTCTTCTTTTTGGTTTGGTTTTCTTCTCCGGCTAATTTCTCTTTACTGAAGTCGTATGAACGTTTGTATTCATGTCGTTGTTGCTGTTTGCGGGACTTGGAAGGATCCTCCTTTTTTTTTTTCTTTTTTTTTTCTTTTCTTTTTCTTTTTTTTTTCTTTTCTTTTTCTTTTTTTCTTTTCTTTTTCTATTTTTTTCCTTTTTTTGTTTTCTTTTCTTTTTCTATTTTTTCCTTTTTTTTCTTTTCTTTTTCTATTTTTTTCTTTTTTTCTTTTCTTTTCTTTTTCTTTTCTTTTCTTTTTCTATTTTTTCCTTTTTTTCTTTTCTTTTCTTTTTCTTTTCTTTTCTTTTTTTCCTTACATTTTTCCAATTGGAGGACACGAAGGACCTTTCTATGAAGATTAGAGTTTGTATGGTGTTGATCTTCTCCTGCAGGTGGACACAACACGTGCAATAAAATCATTCTAGAAGGTATAGGGAGGCTTATCACCGTATTTTATGAAGAAATCGTTTAATCCGCAGCCGGCGGCAGAGCGACACCTCGGAGGCGGGAGGAGCTGTCCGGACAGGTTTGCTCTCTGAGTCTCTCCCCGGCAATGCTCAGGGTTTTGTCCTGCAGCTGTGCAATCACAGCAAAGTGCTACAATTTGTACAGGATGCAATTTGGCCTCGGAGAAAATCATCTCAGTGCGGATAAGTTGTGCCTTCACGAAAATCCTCCTTTTTTCCTTTTCCCTCCTCCCCCTCCTCCATCTTTACATACAATAATAGCTCTTCTGATGAAAAGTTCTGAACTTTTGAAGAGCGCTGCTCTAGTATGTCGGCCCTTGTGCCTGAAATCTCTCTTTGCTGAGAGTCCATGGAGGAAGAGGAAATACTTCAAAAGGCCACAGAGCTACAAGTTTGTTTTTGTTTTTTGTTTTGTTTTTTTAAAGTTTGATTTAGAATTTAAATGCAAAAAATAAATAAAATAAGCAGCTTTATACCGACATTGTCATCGATTGTGGCATGTATGGACTGCCTCCGATTGTCAGTCAATAGGATGGGGAATTCTAACACTCTTCTAATGTTTCCTTCATATGGGCAGCAGGCTCTGAAAACCAATCCGCAGCAGATTCCTTCTCAGATTGCTGGTTTATAGGCAGTCAGGTGGAGATACTATAATACTCCTTACATTGGGGATCAGTGGGAAGAATGTCCCTTACATTGGTGGTCAGTGGGAAGAATGCTCCTTACATTGGTGATCAGTGGGAAGAATGTCCCTTACATTGGGGGTCAGTGGGAAGAATGTCCCTTACATTGGTGATCAGTGGGAAGAATGTCCCTTACATTGGGGGTCAGTGGGAAGAATGTCCCTTACATTGGTGGTCAGTGGGAAGAATGTCCCTTACATTGGTGGTCAGTGGGAAGAATGTCCCTTACATTGGTGGTCAGTGGGAAGAATGCTCCTTACATTGGTGGTCAGTGGGAAGAATGTCCCTTACATTGGTGGTCAGTGGGAAGAATGTCCCTTACATTGGTGATCAGTGGGAAGAATGTCCCTTACATTGGGGGTCAGTGGGAAGAATGTCCCTTACATTGGGGGTCAGTGGGAAGAATGTCCCTTACATTGGAGGTCAGTGGGAAGAATGTCCCTTACATTGGGGATCAGTGGGAAGAATGTCCCTTACATTGGAGGTCAGTGGGAAGAATGCTCCTTACATTGGGGGTCAGTGGGATGAATGTCCCTTACATTGGGGGTCAGTGGGAAGAATGTCCCTTACATTGGAGGTCAGTGGGAAGAATGTCCCTTACATTGGGGGTCAGTGGGAAGAATGTCCCTTACATTGGGGGTCAGTGGGAAGAATGTCCCTTACATTGGGGGTCAGTGGGAAGAATGTCCCTTATATTGGGGGTCAGTGGGAAGAATGTCCCTTACATTGGTGATCAGTGGGAAGAATGTCCCTTACATTGGTGGTCAGTGGGAAGAATGCTCCTTACATTGGTGATCAGTGGGAAGAATGTCCCTTACATTGGGGGTCAGTGGGAAGAATGTCCCTTACATTGGTGATCAGTGGGAAGAATGTCCCTTACATTGGGGGTCAGTGGGAAGAATGTCCCTTACATTGGTGGTCAGTGGGAAGAATGTCCCTTACATTGGTGGTCAGTGGGAAGAATGTCCCTTACATTGGTGGTCAGTGGGAAGAATGCTCCTTACATTGGTGGTCAGTGGGAAGAATGTCCCTTACATTGGTGGTCAGTGGGAAGAATGTCCCTTACATTGGTGGTCAGTGGGAAGAATGTCCCTTACATTGGGGGTCAGTGGGAAGAATGTCCCTTACATTGGAGGTCAGTGGGAAGAATGTCCCTTACATTGGGGATCAGTGGGAAGAATGTCCCTTACATTGGAGGTCAGTGGGAAGAATGCTCCTTACATTGGGGGTCAGTGGGATGAATGTCCCTTACATTGGGGGTCAGTGGGAAGAATGTCCCTTACATTGGTGATCAGTGGGAAGAATGTCCCTTACATTGGTGGTCAGTGGGAAGAATGTCCCTTACATTGGGGGTCAGTGGGAAGAATGTCCCTTACATTGGGGGCCAGTGGGAAGAATGTCCCTTACATTGGGGGTCAGTGGGAAGAGTGTCCCTTACATTGGTGGTCAGTGGGAAGAATGCTCCTTACATTGGTGGTCAGTGGGAAGAATGTCCCTTACATTGGGGGTCAGTGGGAAGAATGTCCCTTACATTGGTGATCAGTGGGAAGAATGTCCCTTACATTGGGGGTCAGTGGGAAGAATGTCCCTTACATTGGTGGTCAGTGGGAAGAATGTCCCTTACATTGGTGGTCAGTGGGAAGAATGTCCCTTACATTGGAGGTCAGTGGGAAGAATGTCCCTTACATTGGGGGTCAGTGGGAAGAATGTCCCTTACATTGGGGGTCAGTGGGAAGAATGTCCCTTACATTGGGGGTCAGTGGGAAGAATGTCCCTTATATTGGGGGTCAGTGGGAAGAATGTCCCTTACATTGGTGATCAGTGGGAAGAATGTCCCTTACATTGGTGGTCAGTGGGAAGAATGCTCCTTACATTGGTGATCAGTGGGAAGAATGCTCCTTACATTGGTGGTCAGTGGGATGAATGTCCCTTACATTGGGGGTCAGTGGGAAGAATGTCCCTTACATTGGTGATCAGTGGGAAGAATGTCCCTTACATTGGGGGTCAGTGGGAAGAATGTCCCTTACATTGGTGGTCAGTGGGAAGAATGTCCCTTACATTGGTGGTCAGTGGGAAGAATGTCCCTTACATTGGTGGTCAGTGGGAAGAATGCTCCTTACATTGGTGGTCAGTGGGAAGAATGTCCCTTACATTGGTGGTCAGTGGGAAGAATGTCCCTTACATTGGTGATCAGTGGGAAGAATGTCCCTTACATTGGGGGTCAGTGGGAAGAATGTCCCTTACATTGGGGGTCAGTGGGAAGAATGTCCCTTACATTGGAGGTCAGTGGGAAGAATGTCCCTTACATTGGGGATCAGTGGGAAGAATGTCCCTTACATTGGAGGTCAGTGGGAAGAATGCTCCTTACATTGGGGGTCAGTGGGATGAATGTCCCTTACATTGGGGGTCAGTGGGAAGAATGTCCCTTACATTGGAGGTCAGTGGGAAGAATGTCCCTTACATTGGGGGTCAGTGGGAAGAATGTCCCTTACATTGGGGGTCAGTGGGAAGAATGTCCCTTACATTGGGGGTCAGTGGGAAGAATGTCCCTTATATTGGGGGTCAGTGGGAAGAATGTCCCTTACATTGGTGATCAGTGGGAAGAATGTCCCTTACATTGGTGGTCAGTGGGAAGAATGCTCCTTACATTGGTGATCAGTGGGAAGAATGTCCCTTACATTGGGGGTCAGTGGGAAGAATGTCCCTTACATTGGTGATCAGTGGGAAGAATGTCCCTTACATTGGGGGTCAGTGGGAAGAATGTCCCTTACATTGGTGGTCAGTGGGAAGAATGTCCCTTACATTGGTGGTCAGTGGGAAGAATGTCCCTTACATTGGTGGTCAGTGGGAAGAATGCTCCTTACATTGGTGGTCAGTGGGAAGAATGTCCCTTACATTGGTGGTCAGTGGGAAGAATGTCCCTTACATTGGTGATCAGTGGGAAGAATGTCCCTTACATTGGGGGTCAGTGGGAAGAATGTCCCTTACATTGGGGGTCAGTGGGAAGAATGTCCCTTACATTGGAGGTCAGTGGGAAGAATGTCCCTTACATTGGGGATCAGTGGGAAGAATGTCCCTTACATTGGAGGTCAGTGGGAAGAATGCTCCTTACATTGGGGGTCAGTGGGATGAATGTCCCTTACATTGGGGGTCAGTGGGAAGAATGTCCCTTACATTGGTGATCAGTGGGAAGAATGTCCCTTACATTGGTGGTCAGTGGGAAGAATGTCCCTTACATTGGGGGTCAGTGGGAAGAATGTCCCTTACATTGGGGGCCAGTGGGAAGAATGTCCCTTACATTGGGGGTCAGTGGGAAGAGTGTCCCTTACATTGGTGGTCAGTGGGAAGAATGTCCCTTACATTGGTGGTCAGTGGGAAGAATGTCCCTTACATTGGTGGTCAGTGGGAAGAATGTCCCTTACATTGGGGGTCAGTGGGAAGAATGCCCCTTACATTGGGGGTCAGTGGGAAGAATGTCCCTTACATTGGGGGTCAGTGGGAAGAATGCCCCTTACATTGGGGGTCAGTGGGAAGAATGCCCCTTACATTGGGGGTCAGTGGGAAGAATGTCCCTTACATTGGGGGTCAGTGGGAAAGCGTGTTTTTAGTTGTGGGTTTCTTTGTATGTGATTCTTCTAGTCTCAAGGGTTTCTTTCTAACATCAAAGTTGTGTTTGGTGGTCCTTTAGGAGGTGCACTAGGGCATTGTGGGTAGGGTCCTGCGACAACGCTTCTCTGCAAGCTGATTAAACACTGCAGTCATTTGAAGACATATTTGAGCAATCTCTGAACATTATTGCAGCTGCTGGAATCACAGCCCCTAATGGCAGGGGACACGGCGGATAATGAGGCGGGGTGTGCCGCAGACGCTTCGCTGGTGTAAAAAGAGGGATTGAAGAGTCCCGGGAAGTGCAGCGCTGGGAATAGCAATGAAAAAATAATTGCAATAATCCTTTTCTGTTTATAGGAGACATTAAATTAGGAAAATCCTTGTTTGATGATTTAGAAAGTCTAGAGGGAGTTTATACAGTGACAACACGTTCACATGAAAGGCGCTGCCGAGGTAAAGCGGGATTTGTTCGTATTAATGGCGTATGGAAATTGCTCTCGTGCGCTCCGACGGGAAGTCACTTAAAGGTGAAATTTACCAACGCCCCTAAAAATAATAAATAAAATTGATATCCGGATAGATAGATCTTTGTATTCGATAGATTTTAGATGTTTTCTCCGTTTTAATCTGTTTTTGTAGCTACAATTCTCTAATCTTGGCGCCTTTAGGAAGATCGCTGTTTATCTACAGGCATTGTGGCTGATCTTCAAGAAAGATCTCCCGCATTTTACAGCAAGGCAGAAAACATCTTCATGAGACGTTTCCGAGACTTCCTCAGGGATATCAGCAAACAGGAAGTGCCAGGAAATGGGGGACACAGACAGGGATATTGTGATAAATGGTGAAGCGCCACCAGCAACCGTGTAATAAAACAGAGAATGGCGACATATATAAAAACATAAAATGGTAATCACATCACATGGTAAAAACTGTATAATATACCACTCAATGTTCTGATCCAATTGGATCTAATAAACTGCAACTAAAGTGAAACAGGTAGAACCTGTAACAAAAGAACGTGGACCCTTTTTCCTGACGGAACAAAACAACCTCCCCCTGTCCACGAAGGGGACTAATGGTGATTAATGCGTGACCCCTCAGGGGGTGGAGGACACAAATCGATGTGACCAGTGGCAGTTGGGAACAAATGAAAGTGAACACTCATATATGCGGGGGGGGGGGGGATTAATGTTAGGAGGGGGAGGGGACAGTTTTAAGAATAGTTAGGTTTAGCCCTGGTTCACACTGATGAGGTGCGGAATTCCACACCGCATCACAATCCCGTTCATAGGAACCGATGCGGGTGTGTATGTTAACCTCTTGGCGCCGAGCACACGCAAAATATGTGGCATCTCGGCGTTTGGGCCTAGACGCCGAGCGTCCTCGGATTTGTGTGCAATTAGAAAATACATATGTGCTGAAAGCGCACGCCCTGCACGCTCCCAGCACATATGTCTGTGGCTCACGGAAAGGTCCCGATCTCCCCTTTTGATTGGGACCTTTTCTGATCATGTGACGGCGAATCACGGCGGTCACATGACCCTAAATCCCTCCCAGCTTCTGAAACTCCTTAAAGGGCCGGAAGGAGCCGGTGCGAAGTGGTTAAGTTAACACCCCCCCCCCCCCCCGACATCGGTCCGCAAAACGCGGTGCGATGTGCAGAATTGGATCACATAGGTGTGAATACCCGTGCGATCTGATTCTAGTGCGGACCCAAAAAAGGGTCCTCACCTTTTTGGTGCAGGCGCGGTGCGTTTAGAGCCATACAAAATGTCGCACCGCCAACAAATTGCATGTGATTCGCATAGGAATGCGGTGCGGTTCCTGTGCGAATCACATGCGATATACCGCACCGCATATACGTGAACCCGGGCTGAAGGAAAAAAAGCCTGAAAAAATGATACAGCCGGGGCTCATGTGTGTGAACACCCGTGTGATCCGATTCTAGTGCGGACCCAAAAAAGGGTCCTGCGCATTTTTGGTGCGGGGCGAATAGAGCCATACAGAATGTACAACTCCGATCGCACCGCACACAAATCACGTGATCTGCAGGGAATGCGGTGCGGTTCCTGTGCGAATCACATGCGATATACCGCACCTCTGTAGTGTGAACCTAGGTGGAGGCTGGAATTCTATTATCATGGGAACCATTGCAGGGAGATTGGACCGCCATGAAATGTGTTTTTTTTTCCAAGGCTACACATTTTTCTTTTAAATCTGTCCAATTGTGCCGATTGGTGTAATGGAAAGTAAACATTTTCTGGCAGATTCCCGCCTCTGGCTGTGCGTTGGTCCAGGTAACAGTAGCATAGTAATCCTTCTATTGTCTTCAATGGAATGCAGGAATCAGGTTTGTAATGCGTCAGAGCAGGGGCGGACTGACAACTCATGGGGCCCCCAGGCAATAGGGGATCATGGGGCCCCAGTGTCCTTGCCCACACCCAAAAAAGCCCAGGGGCATTTCATGGGGCCCCCTACTGACCCTGGGCCCTTGGGCAGTGCCTGAGTGCTCGAATGGTCAGTCCGTCCCTGCACCAGAGTGAACCAGGTGAGCAGGAGAGCCTCCCCATCATAGAACCTGCAGATCTAGTTGTGACAGGATGAGGGCGCTACACATCCTTCTAGCAGTGGAAATGTATGAGCCGCCTCCATCTGGAATTGGGATGTTCATGGCCTCCATCTGGAATTGGGATGTTCATGGCCTCCATCTGGAATTGGGATGTTCATGGCCTCCATCTGGAATTGGGATGTTCATGGCCTCCACCTGGAATTGGGATGTCTATGGCCTCCATCTGGAATTGGGATGTTCATGGCCTCCATCTGGAATTGGGATGTTCATGGCCTCCATCTGGAATTGGGATGTCTATGGCCTCCATCTGGAATTGGGATGTCTATGGCCTCCATCTGGAATTGGGATGTCTATGGCCTCCAGGTCTCAGATGGTCTCAGAAGTTATCAGCAATACAGAAACAACTGACACCTGTGTTTGTATAGTGCAAATCCCCCCCCCCCTCCCCCATCACAAACAAAGCCATCTGATAGCCCCAGGAATTCCACAATCCTGTCTGTTAGCACCAATTAGAAGCATTACCTGAATACTCAACAATTCCTCTCTGACCTTTCATCCAAAATTCAGTCTATCGCACATTCAAAGTTTTCATTGTTTTACTTATTAAAAGCAGCTGAAAACCTCTGATGTGAAAAATGAACAAAGCACATCCCTCTGTAACGGAGGTCTGCAAACTACGGCCCGGGAGCCGGATGCGGCCCTTTGCTTGCTTTTATCCGGCCCTTCGGGTATTATTGCCCCCACTCTCAGCAACAGTGGGGCATGTTCCTGGCACTGACAGTGGGGCACTAGTCCTCCCACTGACACCAACGATGGGACTCTATTACTCTCTTTGACACCAATGATGGGGCACTATTCCTCCCAATGACACCAGTGATGGGACACTATTCCTCCCACTGACACCAATGATGTGGCACTATTCCTCCCACTGATACCAATGATGGGACACTATTCCTCCCACTGACACCAATGATGTGGCACTATTCCTCCCACTGACACCAATGATGGGGCACTATTCCTCCCACTGATACCAATGATGGGGTACTATTCCTCCCACTGATACCAATGATGGGGCACTATTCCTCCCACTGATACCAATGATGGGGCACTATTCCCCCCAATGGCACCAATGATGGGGCACTATTCCTCCCACTGATACCAATGATGGGGCACTATTCCTCCCACTGACACCAATGATGGGGCAATATTCCTCCCACTGACACCAATGATGGGGCACTATTCCTCTCACTGACATCAATGATGAGGCAATATTGCTCCCAATGACACCAATGATGGGGCACTATTCCTCCCACTGACACCAATAACGAGGCACTATTCCTCCCACTGACACCAATGATGGGGCAATATTCCTCCCACTGACACCAGTGCTGAGACACTATTCCTCCCACTGACACCAATGATGAGACACTATTCCTCCCACTGACACCAATGATGAGGCACTATTCCTCCCACTTTCACCAATGGTGGGGCACTATTCCTCCCCTATTACCAATGATAGGACATTATTTACTCCCTCTGACACCATGGCACTTTTTTTTCCCACTGACCACAGTCCGGCCCCCCTAAAGTTAGAAGTATAGTAAAGTGGCCCTTTGTTTAGAAAGTTTGGAGACCCCTGCTCTATAGTGTGTGCTTGTCTCAGTCCAGAGCACTAAGGGCCATTTCTGTTCGCTGCCTCCTTCCTCTGCTATCTGCATGAGTCACTTCAGTTTTCCTGACACCAAGAGAAAAATGGTGACAGGGGAGGGCACAGCCTGTGATTGACAGCTATAGCTCTGTTCCTGTGATCAGTGTGAAAGGGGGGGGGTGTCCCTTCCCTCCAATCAGCTCTCAGAGCTCTCCACATTGATGTAACTTCTGCTCTCCACCTCCTGCTTTGCAGAGCAGAGAGATCTGTGTGTGAATTCTGCACTTTAGGGCCTTGTTCTCACCAAAGGTGCATGAAAACTGATGGAAACTGACACTCAGATTTCACTTGCAGAGACATCAGTTCACATTCACAGTTCACTGAGCCTTATGCAGGCCACAGACGTTCATCGATCGTTTATCCACAGACCACAGACCGATCGTTTATCGGACGATTTTTTTGTCCAAAAGAATAATCTGCCGATTTTCGCACTGTTAGTGGGGCAATGGCATCATCCGATTTTCGCGGTCCCTTCTCATTTCCGTTATCGGTCACGCTGGAAAATTCGTGAAAAATGTCTAATTTTTGCAATCATTGGTGGCAACATTGGTTTACAGAACGAGCGATGTTTTGTTTTTCGGATGAAAAATCGGCCGATAAACGAACCGTCTATGGCCTGCATTGGGCTAGGTTCACACCTATGCAGTTTCTGCATTGCGTTTTGGATTTTTGCACGTGCGTTTTTGATGCCTTTTTTATGTGTTTTGCGCTTTTTAATTTTTCTTGTTGCTAGGCAGATTTGAAACAAAGCAAAAATGCACTACATGCTTTTCTGCAGCTTTCCCATTAAAGTCTATAGAACCAAAAATGCTACTTTTTGCATTCCAAAACGCATCGGGTGTAAACGTGGAGATGTGAACATGTCCCATAGGAAATCATGTTAAATGGACTGTAGTGCGTTTCTGCAAAAGGTGTGAACCGATTGTTAGACACATTGCAGATTCCTGCGCGGAAAAAATCTGCACTGGTGTTGTGGTGTAAACAGGGCACATAGAGAACAGTTGATTCAGTTGTGCCTTTGCAGAACGCGTGCAGAAAAACCGACGTCTCTGCACCTCGGTATGAACGAGCCCCGAATGGATGTAGGAGACAGATGGCTGTGCAGATAAACAGGTACAACTCCTGTAGGAGGTTTTTTTTCCTCTCTGTGTATCGCCTGAGGCCGGTCACTTCACTGGGCATTTTTAAGGGTTTACAACCCCTTTTTAAGCGTCATTCAGTTGTTGAAACTGCAACATGTTGCAGGTTTATCATATCTGTTGTGTATGTTTGAATATAATTATTATTATTATACAGGATTTATATGGCGCCAACAGTTCAATACAAGAGGGATAGGAGGGCTCTGATCCTGGGAGCTTACAATCTAGGAGGGAGGGGCTAGTGGTACAAAAGGTAATAACTGTGGGGGATGGACTGGTAGGAGGAGTAGAAGATTCCATTATTAGCTGAGGGCAGGATAGGCTTCCCTGAAGAGAGAGGTTATCAGAGATCGCCTAAAAGTGAGCAGAGTAGGTGATAGTCTGATAAATTGGGGTAGAGAGTTCCAGAGGATGGGGGACGCTCTGGAGAAGTCCTGGAGACGAGCATGGGAGGAGGTGACAAGGGAACTAGAGAGTAGGAGGTCGTGCGAGGAGTGGATATGTGGGATGTTGCTATAAAGCCAACTGCCTGTTTTTTTGTTGTTTTTTTTCTGTTTTTTGTAGTGGGAAAGGTAAAAGCACTGCAGTATTGAAGAAAAAAAAAAACTATATCAAAAATGGTTTAAAAAAATAAATAACTCCAACCTCGAGTTGTATGCGGCCATTTGTTACATGGGCGGAGGGCTACTTTCAAGCCTCTATAGAGAATCTATAAATCAAGCCGCAATCTCGCAGATATTCCGCTCCAGTGCTGTGCGGTCTCGCTGTGTGGCAAGGTTTGTGCATTTCTTCCACTCGATGTATTTTGTTGGACTTGAGCCATGTCATTTAGTTGGGCCGTCGCTGCTATCGAAAGATTATTCACTTTAAAGTTGATGCATTTTATTTTTCCTGTACCAAATACACCAGGACATGATTCACTATTGCTGTTTTTGCACGCAGGTTGGTGTCAGTTGTGTGCCGGCGGTGGGGTCCATTGCCTACCAGCCCTGGGATCCAGCTCTGTCTCCACCCAGCTGGTTCTTCCCTTGCCTTTGGGCTCTAGGTGCCGCCATCTTGGATGTGGGAAGTTGGCTGTGACTTGGTTGGTGTCAGTTGTATGCAAGGTGGTGGGGTCCATTGTTACAATGCTAGGCGCTGTTCGCTTTTACTATATAGGAACTTTGGTTGTTTCTGAAAAAATACTCTAGATGCTGACTATTCACAAAAAGACACTTACCAGCCCTGGGATCCAGTGCTGTCTCAACCCAGCTAGTTCTGCACTTGCCTTTGAGCCCTAGGTGCCGCCATCTTGGATGTGGGAAGCTGGCTGTGACTTGGTTGCTGTCAGTTGTATGCCGATGGTGGGGACTGTTGCCTCCCATTGTTACAATGCAAGGCACTATGGAATCCAGTGCTGTCTCCACCCAGCTGGTTTTGCACTTGCCTTTGAGCCCTAGGTGCCGCCATCTTGGATGTGGGAAGCTGGCTGTGACTTGGTTGCTGTCAGTTGTATGCCGATGGTGGGGACTGTTGCCTCCCATTGTTACAATGCAAGGCACTGTGGGATCCAGCGCTGTCTCCACCCGGCCGTTTCTTCTCTTGCCTTTTGGCCCTAGGTGCCGCCATCTTGGATGTTTGAAGCTGGCTGTGACTTGATTGGTGTCAGTTGTATGCCGGCATTGGGATCCATTGCCTTCCATTGTTACAATGCTAGGCGCTTTTCGCTTTTACTATATAGGAACTTTGGTTGTTTCTGAAAAAATACTCTAGATGCTGACTATTCACAAAAAGACACTTACCAGCCCTGGGATCCAGCGCTGTCTCAACCCAGCTGGTTCTGCACTTGCCTTTGAGCCCTAGGTGCCGCCATCTTGGATGTGAGAAGCTGGCTGAGACTTGGTTGCTGTCAGTTGTATGGCGACGGTGGGGACTGTTGCCTTCCATTGTTACAATGCAAGGCACTATGGGATCCAGCGCTGTCTCCACTCGGCCGGTTCTTTCCTTGCCTTTGGACTCTAGGTGCCGCCATCTTGGATGTGGGAAGCTGGCTGTGACTTGGTTGGTGTCAGTTGTATGCTGGCATTGGAGTCCATTGCCTTACATTGTTACAATGCTAGGCGCTGTTCGCTTTTACTTTATAGGAACTTTGTTTGTTTCTGAAAAAATTCTCTAGATGCTGACTATTCACAAAAAGACACTTACCAGCCCTGGGATCCAGCGCTGTCTCCACCGAGCCGGTTCTTCCCTTGCCTTTGGGCCCTAGGTGCCGCCATCTTGGATGTGGGGAGCTGGCTGTGAATTCTGGTGTTTCACAACCGGCTCCCAACTGCACATGCTTGAAGTGCGCTTCGCTTTTTGATAGGTCCCACAGCCTCCAGGGACCTTTGGCCTGAGGTTGCGTGCGATAAGGGGGTGGGGACTTCTGATTTTCTCACCTATGGAGTGAGAGGCAAGGGATGGTTGGGGTTTGGGAAGGAGGAGAACTGGTGGAACTTTAGATTAAGCTGGACATACACGTATAGATTTTTGTTCAAGAATTTTCATTTCGAGAATATTCATTTGATTTTCTAATCGTTAGTGGCGTCAAATCGATGTTTGTTTTCCACCGCAGTGACAGGGAAATTCGAAGGGGCAGGGAGGAAAACTTTTCTCGATCAAACAAATTTTCGGCTGGTGTGTGTGGTTATCGTTCAGCAATTACTTTCATTTTAAACTTGGATGTTAAAAGCAAAAGACAATTTTCGAACGACGATTCACCGATTCTTCAAAGAATTTTCGTACGACTTCTGGAAGGTGATGAAGATTTTTTTTTTTTTCTACACTGATTGCTTTTACACCCATAAAGGATGTAAAAGCAATCATTTCTCCTTCTCTCTGGCTGCATTCTTGCAGACATTGAGAACTACTGTGTGAGCTGTGATTGGTCACAGGTTGTCACATGGTACAAGGCTGTTGTGACTAGCCCTGTACCATGTGATCTCTGTGATCATTCACAGATTTCACACGTAGTAAGCAATGATGTCAGAAGTGACATCTTGCTTACTACTCTGCATGTGATCACTGATTGGCCAATCAGTGATCACATGATCAGGACCTCGCAGAGAGACACAGCGGGCACCAGATCCCAGGGAGCGCGCACAAGCAGGGGGTGGGGAGGCCGTTTATAAACGGCCACCTGCACTGCCACCGTCTGGCCGTTTATATACATGCATGTGATCACTGATTGGCCAATCAGTGATCACATGATCGGGACCTCGCAGAGACGATCGGTGTCCCGGAGGACACAGCGGGCACCAGATCGCGGTGCTGCACGCTCCCAGGGAGCGCGCACAAGCAGGGGGCGGGGAGGCCGTTTATAAACGGCCACCCGACCCTGCACTGCCACCGTCCGGCCGTTTATATACAATGGCCGGGCGGGAGGTGGTTAAATTGTACTCCCCTTGAGGGTTAGGGACTGATGTGAATGTACTACATATATGTAAAGTGCTGTGTAAATTGCTGACACTATATAAGTACCTGTAATCATGAGAAAAATGTGTGAATCACGGGTGAAAACACTGATAAATAGCGCTTCAAGTCTATTTTGGGAAGCTAAAAGAAATGTTGCATTTGGTCAATAGGAGTTTTATTGATCACTGCACCCACTATAGGTCCTGGTGGATACGATTTCAGGCTTTTTCCCCGGCAGGGGTTAATCAGGGGTGCTGTCACCGACAGGTTTTGGTAAAGGAAGTTGTCGGTAATTTGTCAGGAATGGTGTTTGTTCACACTCAGGCTGAACTCTAGACTAGTCCCCGGCCTTTTGTCCATACAACTGGTATTAAAGTCTTAACTCTCAGACAAAAGAAAATATGAAATAGTTACTAATGTCAACTTGATAAACTGGTCAGCCCTGTTCTGTCCAGAGATTCCATCTTTTCTTCAGAAACCTTTCCACCATCCTCTATGGGGTCAGAGGAGGCTTTGGTTTGAAGAACTGGTTGACCATTGTTCAAGAAGTCCGTTTTTACAAGTTTGTCCTGATGGGCGGAGGGCTGGCCCTTAAGCCGATTAGAGCCAGGTGTTTGCTTATCTCAGTCATCTTTTGTGAACTTTCAGGTTTTGCAAAGCATGAGTGAACTTTTTGTTTTTCTTAGACTTATGCAAGGCCATACACGGGTCGAATTCCGAAAGGATGTTCTTTGAAAATCGTAACTAAGAATTTTTGTTTGAATTTCACGCCATTAGTGGGCCGCATCATCGGCTGATTTTTCCATGCAGCCATTGAATTTGAGTGGTCGGGTGTGTTAAGAATTTTTTTTAAAAACTAACAAAATTCTACTCAATGATGGGAGAATCGTACGAGAAATATAATTAAGAAAGAAAGGAGCATGAGCTGTTGTCAAGGCAGGAGCTGGGAAACGGACAGGCAGGCCTAATATCAATGTAACGCACAGGCTGACGACAACCACCACCCACAGACCGAAGTCCCTCAGGGCGCGGAGTCTAAGTCCCAGGCTCCCCTTCACCAGGGCCCCTGATGGTGGGGATGGACTTGACGCAGCCAGGAACCAGGTCGCGGCCCCCGAGGCACCCCAGCTGCGGTAATGGCCGCCGCCAATGGCGTGTAGCTAGTGGTAAAGACAATAGAGTAGTCAGACAGGCCGGGTCAACAACAACGAGACAAAAACGGTACAGGACAGCAGACGAGAATCACAAGTCACGAGCCGGGTTCAGCAACGGAGGGTCAGATCCAAGGAGAACACAAAGAATGGTCAGGTCACAAGCCGAGTCAGATTCCAGGAGAGTCACGAGAGTCAGAACAGAGTAACAGCAACACAAAGACACAAGACACAAGTGCAAAGAGCATGTGCGGAACACAGGCTTATATGTCATCAGCCACACCCCTCTGGAGGATGGACCTCAGAGACCTGAAGGCATAAAAGATTCCCACCATGCTCTGCAGAAATCCAAGATGGATGCCAGCACATGGAGTAACATAACCTCTGGTAAAAAGGTAGGACCTTGACAGCTGTGACCTGGAAAGAAAAGAAGATTCCCAGCAATTAAATTTCTTTTCTGTAGCAACATGAGGTGAAATTGAAGGTTTGGTTGGTCAAATTTCAAAATCAATGGTGGCACCATCGGATTACAAATCACATAAAATTTCCAGTTTTCTAAAGAAAATTTGTCCAGAATTCGACCCATGTATGGCCTGCCTTAGGCTAAATTTACACATTTCATTAAGCACAGTCACAATCAAGCATTTGTCAGTAGGCCCTATAATGTGTCAATACTTAAAGTGGACCTTCTATGAAAAATGGAAGGTCCAGTTCTTTGCCAGGGCTGCTTAAAGCCAAACATTTTAAATTTGCGATACCGTTGTCAACAGGCCCCTAAATGGAGCATCAAAGTGTTAGAACCTTCCTGGTGACCTTTGTTAGAAAGTGATGGGGAAATCGTATATTTTTACAGTTGTCACCACAACAGGAATTGAGGGGAAATCTTCAAAAATTAGCACTTTTTGTTCCTTACTCTATCCAAAAATTTAAAAAGCTTTGAATTTAGATTGTCTTAAAGAAAACAAAATCCAGGTATGGATGTGTTTACATAGTTACATTGTTCCAGCTTGGACCAGCTACAGTATGTATACACCATGTCTGTGGGATCCCTCTAGCACAGGGTTTCTCAGCCAGGGTTCAATGGAGCCCTAGGGTTCCTCCAGAGGTTGCTAGGGGTTCATTGAGCAATTAGCAACTTCTGCCTTTCAGATAAGTTCTCACCAACACCATTATCTTTTTAGCTATATGTGAGGAGGTAATTCTTCCCAATGGTCACAAGTGTGAGGAGCATTCTTCCCAATGGCCACAAGTGTGAGGAGCATTCTTCCCAATGGTCAGACGTTTGAGGAGCATTCTTCCCAATGGTTACAAGTGTGAGGAGCATTCTTCCCAATGGTTAGAAGTGTGAGGATCATTCTTCCCAATGGTCACAAGTGTGAGGAGCATTCTTACCAATGGTCACAAGTGTGAGGAGCATTCTTCCCAATGGTCACAAGTGTGAGGAGCATTCTTCCCAATGGTCACAAGTGTGAGGATCAGTCTTCCCAATGACCACAAGTGTGAGGATCAGTCTTCCCAATGGTTACAAGTGTGAGGAGCATTCTTCCAAATGGTCACACGTGTGAGGAGCATTCTTCCCAATGGTCACAAGTGTGAGGTGCATTCTTCCCAATGGTCACAAGTGTGAGGAGCATTCTTCCCAATGGTCACAAGTGTGAGGAGCATTCTTGCCAATGGTCACAAGTGTGAGGAGCTTTCTTCCCAATGGTCACAAGTGTGAGGATCAGTCTTCCCAATGGTTACAAGTGTGAGGAGCATTCTTCCAAATGGTCACACGTGTGAGGAGCATTCTTCCCAATGGTCACAAGTGTGAGGTGCATTCTTCCCAATGGTCACAAGTGTGAGGAGCATTCTTCCCAATGGTCACAAGTGTGAGGAGCATTCTTCCCAATGGTCACACGTGTGAGGAGCATTCTTCCCAATGGTCACAAGTGTGAGGAGCATTCTTCCCAATGGTCACAAGTGTGAGGAGCATTCTTGCCAATGGTCACAAGTGTGAGGAGCATTCTTCCCAATGGTCACAAGTGTGAGGAGCATTCTTCCCAATGGTCACAAGTGTGAGGAGCATTCTTCCCAATGGTCACAAGTGTGAGGAGCATTCTTCCCAATGGTCACAAGTGTGAGGAGCATTCTTCCCACTGACCATCACACTAATGTAGCATGAGTTGTAGATATAGTCATTTTTATCAGGAGTTCCCTGAGACCAGAAATCTATTTCAAAGGTTCATCTGTGTTGCGAAGTTTGAGAAAGACAGGTCTAGAAGCTGGAAATCACCGCAGCAGGCACCCCTACATCCGTGATCTCCACCAGCTTCTGGGTTCATCCCAAACAGATGCCCTATTGGATTGTTAACACAGGAAGTTGGCTGTTTTGCATGTGTTCTATTTCGAGATTGCTTTGCATTTTCTCATTGACTGCAAAGCATTCTCTGATTGAATGAGTAGGAGAGGCAACATCTTGGAAATGCAAGGCCCTTTATCTGCTGTTGGGGTGAAGCAGCCATCTTGGTCACACTCCGAATATCATAGTAGTGCCAATACAGACAGGGGCCAATTTTGAGTCCTCCAAGTTATAATAAAGGATCCGCGTCTCCCTAAACAGGTTGGATCTAGTATATTGCTGCCTTGTGGTTGAACACCATCGTTAAAAGTTTTTGGACTCTTAGTTCTTTAGCCTGGCACTGTCACGGGCATTTTGGATGTGGATTCCAAACTTTGTTTCCCCCCCTCCCCCCCGCCATGTTAAGAATACCCTGTTTGTGCTTGGAGCCTTACTGGAGCCATTGTGCCCCATAATAATTTGATCCACCTTCTTCATCCATAATCTGTTCATGAGTCAAGTCCAGCGCCTCAATCGCATCTGCTCCATTGAAGTATCGAAAGACTGTTTTTTAATTGCAGATCTGCTTCCATCCCTGTGTATATAACACAGTATTTCTCAACTTTTTTCCAGCCGAGGCACCCTTTAGACGTATGTACATTCTTGAGGCACACCATTCTGAAATGTAAAACAAATAAAATAGTTTAGCATAGTTGAGGCTCCACACACATAGGACACCCAACATTAGGGGCAATTTATGCTTACAAAGCAAATCCATTTTTGCATACTGGTACTAACGAGTATTCCAGCATCTCTTCTCCCTCATTTTCTCTCCCCCCTAAGTACCCAACATGGCCCTGGGAAAGGGGGGTAAAGGGGGTCAAACAAGGATGCTGTGCAGGTGCCGAAGTCCTCGATATCAACCAATGACATCGGTGGATGTTAGGGTGTTGGCAGATGGCCCAGACAGTACCCAAGCTTCTAATGTTGTGTGGTGAAAACCTGTGGATTTATGTAACAAAAGGCAGTCTTGATCCACCCACTGGCTTGATGACAATTTGGGGAAATTTTACGCATTTTGCCAAAGCACCCCTGAAGAACCCAGTAGACATCCCAGGGTGCCTGGGCCCCCTGGCTGAAAAAGGCCGATATACCCTATAGGCTTGGATCAGGGGCGGACTGACAACTCATGGGGCCCCCTGGCAATAGGGATCATAGGGCCCCTGTGTCCTTGGCCAAATTCAAAAAAGCCTATGAAAAAGGTACCAGGGGCATCTCATGGGGCCCCCTACTGACCTCAGGCCCTCGAGCAGTGCCCGAGTTTCCAAATGGTCAGTCCGCCCCTGGCTTGGATTTAGCAGGCTTTTTGGTAATTAATGGTGACTTCTATATAACCCAGATAGATATCCCTGACGAATCTGTTAAAATTTCCCTCATCTTGGCCCTTGTAGCATTGCCATATCCAGGTTTTACTTTTAGTGCCTGTGTCAGTCCGTTGAGGTTTTTCGGGTGTTAAATGACACTTTATCACGCTCTGACCTTTCCACGTTTCCTCTCTCCCAGTCGACCCACCTCGGTATCCGGGGAAAGTCAGGGATTGAGACGTGTAAAGTTTTAATAGCCGCTCTGACATTTTGGCTACCGCAGACTCATTAGCTCCCAGATGTGCCGGAAAGGTCCAGACACCGGTGACGTCCCCCCGTCAGGACCCCTCCTCTCTCCTGAGTACCCCCCCCCCCCGAGCCCCCCAAGCTGCAGATCGTTCCCTTTGTAAAGAGGCAATTAGGAGTTTCCGTCCTCCTTTTCATTTTGCCAGTGAAAGGGTTGCTAACATCCTGCGAGGCGACAAACGTGCAGGTGGAGCTCGCACCTGGGTGTCAGCGGCTGGCGCTAGCGAGATGTCATGGAACATTGCAAATGAGAAGATCATTAGTTGGCGGAGAAAGACAATTATTGATCATTAGAGCAGATTAAGAAGTCACAGGGTGAGAGGAAAGGCAGGAGGTGGAAAGAAGAGAGAAAGCTGTGTTGATTACGGCAGTGGGGACGGCGTCTCGATCGGACAAATGAAATTGGGCCTGTGCCATCATTGCTGAGAGAGTCCAAGGGGGCAGCAAAGTGTACCTGTTGTCTGGACAATACGATGTCTAAAACTGACCACACACATTGCAGTGGATTGTTTTTTTATATATTTTTTTATTACAGGTACTTCTATAGCGCGGTCAATTTACGCAGCACTTTACATATACAGTATATTGTACATTCATTTCAGTTCTTAATCCTCAAGGGGTGTACAATCTAAGGTCCCTAACCCTCAAGGGGCATACAATCTAAGGTCCCTAACCCTCAAGGGGCGTACAATCTAAGGTCCCTAACCCTCAAGGGGCGTACAATCTAAGGTCCCTAACCCTCAAGGGGTGTACAATCTAAGGTCCCTATGGCTCCATTCACACTTGTGCAACTTCAAAATCGGGTGATTTTTATTGCGACTTGGACGCAAGGGGAAGTTCCGCTTTAAGGACTGCTCCCCCGCTCCCTATTAAGAATTGGCACCTTTGGGGAGTGGGTACCGGAATTTGACAGGTACCCGCTCCCACTTCCAGTCCGATCGCCTAGGCCAGGGGTGGCTAACCTGTGGCTCTCCAGCTGTTGTGGAACTACATTTCCCATGAGGCATTGCAAAGATGGGAAGTTACTGACTTGCAGAGGCATAATGGAACTTGTAGTCCTGCAGCAGCTGGAGAGCCGCAGGTTGGCCACCCCTGGCCTAGGCGCTCGGAAACGGAAGGTGTCCTCCCTCCCTCCCTGTAGTCTGTTGGGACACGTGACAGGCCCCAGAAGACTACAGGACCATTCATGAAGCGCAGCGCTACTCGCGCATGCGCAGTGGGTACCCGGCTATGAAGCCGCAAGCTGTCACAGCCGGGTGCCCACACTGAAGATGCCAGCCTCCTGGAATACAGGACGGCCGGTGAAACGGCCTGCGGGGGACACACGGCGGGACCGAGGGACAGGTAAGTGGCTGTTTTTTAAAAGTCAGCAGCTACAGTTTTTGTAGCTGCTGACTTTTATTTTTTGACAGGTGAGTGGAACTCCGCTTTAACCAAGAATGATTGTTCGTGTTGTACATTGGTTTCTAGGCAGAGCTGCACCAGATTTTGCACTCTCCAGTTTTAGTAAATCCCCCCCATTGGGTTTGTAATGCTATAGTGGTCTTTGTGATCTGTAATGCTGACTGAGCCCGGGTTCACACTGATGGGGTGCGGAATTTGCAGCGTTTTCAGTGCGAATT
This sequence comes from Staurois parvus, assembly GCF_062004578.1. NCBI lineage: Eukaryota > Metazoa > Chordata > Amphibia > Anura > Ranidae > Staurois > Staurois parvus. The sequence goes on from NW_028320252.1 coordinate 35,288, forward strand.
CCACACCGCATCAGAATCGCACCACGTTCATGCGAACCACTGCGGGTGTGTATGTTAACAACACCCCGAAAGTGGTCCGCAAAACGCGGTGCGATGTGCAGAATCGGATCCCATAGGTGTGAATACCCGTGCAATCCAATTCTAGTGCGGATCCAAAAAAGGGTGCTGCACCTTTTTGGTGCGGTGCGAATAGAGCCATACAAAATGTACGGCTCCGATCGCACCGCACACAAAGCGCATGTGATGTGCAGGGAATGCGGTGCAGTTCCTGTGCGGATCACATGCAATATACCGCACCGCATGTATGTGAACCCGGGCTTAGGTGCAAGTTGTCCCCTACACTCTGCATACTGGGAGCTATTGCAGACCGAAGTGTTTTGTACGCTCTCTGTGCTCCCCCAGAACAATACTGGACAGCATATATCCAGTCCCAGCAGCTCAGCAGTGGGGTGTCCCTGGAAATGTTACCAGCTGCTGTACAGAGGTGGAAGAGGGACATAAACTGCTGAAATGGCTCTGTAAGAGTTCCTGGAGAACAGCTGCGGATCGTCTCCCCACAGTGACATGCAGCATCTGATGAAGGATCGCACTGACTTCAGCTGCTTTTGTTGCCTCATTACCATCTGGAAACGTATTATTGCACAGTGAAGTGCAGGTTTACCTCCCAGAGACCCCACGGCAGGGGCGGACTGACAACTCATGGGGCCCCTGGGCAATAGGGGATCATGGGGCCCCTGTGTCCTTGCCCAAACTCAAAAAAGCCTATGAAAAAAGTACCAGGGGCATCTCATGGGGCCCCCTACTGACCCCGGGCCCTCGGGCAGTGCCCGAGTTCCAAAATGGTCAGTCCGCCCCTGCTCCACGGTATTTGTTTTCATCAGCTTTCTTCAGAATATTTTCCCAGCATTGTTTTGATTTGTTGTCCTCCACTTAGATCAGGGGTCCCCAACCCCTACAAGATTTTATCTGGCCCACAGCTAGGGGCTGTGGTGTATCCACAGTGTGCGAAGACTGAAGAATAGTCAGCAGATCTCTGTTTCTGATGTAAGGGGGCACTATACTATAAGGGAGGACTCTGATGGGACCCTAATGTAATGGGGGACTCTGATGGGACCCTAATGTAATGGAGGACTCTGATGGGGATCCTAATGTAATGGGGGACTCTGATGGGGATCCTAATGTAATGGGGGACTCTGATGGGAATCCTAATGTAATGGGGGACTCTTTTGGGGACGCTAGTGTAAAGGGAGTCTCTTATGGGGATCCTAGTGTAATGGGGGACTCTTATGGGGATCCTGATGTAATGGGGGACTCTTATGGGGATCCTGATGTAATGGGAGGCTCTCATGGGGATCCTGATGTAATGGGGGTCTCTGATGGGACCTGATGTAAGGAGGGACTCTGGAGATCCTGATACGGGGGGGGCAGAGGCGGACTGGCCATTTGGAAACTCGGACACTGCCCGAGGGCCCGGGGTCAGTAGGGGGCCCCATGAGATGCCCCTGGTACCTTTTTCATAGGCTTTTTTGAGTTTGGGCAAGGACACGGGCCCCATGATCCCTTATTGCCCGGGGGCCCCATGAGTTGTCAGTCCGCCCCTGAAGGGGGGACTCTGATAAGGATTCCTTTTGTTCCATGAATATTTGTAAAGGGTGCGATGTGGCCCCTGTACTGAAACGTTTGGAGACCTGAGACCAAAATAAACCAGGTCTGGAGCATTGAACTCCAATATTTGGGAAATAAGACATGAGCAGATCTTGTAGACCTTAGGCCCCTTTCACACAAGCGGACCGATTGGGTCCACCTGTCTGCTTTTCAAGCGAACGCGATCAGACTCTCCTTGCACTCTATGGAGCGGTGGGTGTAAACGAACCTGCCTGCATCAGATCTGACCCTGTCCACTAAAAACAGATTGATGGGGATCCGTTCCCCATCCGTCTGGTGGATCGGATTGGATAACATTCGGATGGAAATGGACAGGCGGTCCATTTCCTTCTGACAGACCATAAAGCACAGCTTGCTGTGTCTGTGTCTGCTCTGCATAAGCCACTGCTCAGTGGCGATCAGCGGGAATATCCAGTAATCCTGAGTAGGGCATCATGTGACCCGCTCCCGTTGCTGCCACTGGTGTTTGGTATTAGCTGTAGAGATCTTCAGAGCAGGGGCGGACTGACCATTTGGAAACTCGGGCGCTGCCCGAGGGCCCGAGGTCAGTAGGGGGCCCCATGAGATGCCCCTGGTACCTTTTTCATAGGCTTTTTTGAGTTTGGGCAAGGACACAGGGGCCCCATGATCCCCTATTGCCCGGGGGCTCCATGAATTGTCAGTCCGCCCCTGCTGCAGAGCCAACACATAGCCGCAGAGAGAGAATCTCGGGCACTATAAAAATGGCGGAGCCCCAACTCCCAGCATAGTGGGCTTTCTACAGTCATGGACGCACTGCGCATATTTCATGCCAAGATAACAGGACAAAAATGAATGTCTTCGCATCATCGGGAGAATTTGTCACCCACAACAGTGTGCAAAACTAATATTTTGGTCTTTACATTTCTTATGTGTATGGAAGAAAAACCTTTTATCGTCTCTTAAGGCTTTGGTGTGGCATTCCGATTCTTGGACTCGAACATTGCATTCACATCCTGAGGTTCCTCTGGCAGTTCCTCGGGGTATAGAAGCAGCCCACGTATCACTTAGATTCCCCATTGGGTCCTTATCGGTACAATTGTCATAAAATCAATCTCAAGTTCTAAAGTGCCATTCACCCGAGGATCTGGCGTCATCACTCTACCACTTCAAATACACTTTTGTATTATATGGTTACATGTGGATTTCTGTGAATACATACCCCTCTTTGAGCGTTAAGTTCTGAGACATCATTTCATATCGATCAGTTCGATCGTTCAGTAGGCTGCGTTGGAATTGTCAATTTATTGCCCAATTTTGACGTCTCAATCGACTGACTTGGTCAATGGGACTCGCGGGTGGTAGATTGCCTGTAATCATATTTATAATTACTGGTGGCTCAAAAGTGTTAGAAACGTATTGAAGATAACCACATGTTTGTTTGGATTTATTCTTTATAGGGTCATTGTTCTTCAGTCAGACACATTTGAAGAATTGCAAAAGCTAAAAATAGGACCTGTCGGCCCGCTCTGACCCTGCAGACAGTCATAACTGAGAAGGTCTGAACTAAAGAAAGGAAAATCTGTGCTCATAATATGCACCGCGATCTTAAAAATAGCATAAATGACTACTTTATTAGTGTTCCGAATAAACACGGGTCATCAGAAAAAGGCAAAAAAATATTTTTTACGGCCGTATGATTTTGAAGTGAATATTCGAAAAAAAAGTGGGACCTCCGCCACTGTATTTTTGAATCCTGAAGCTGTATGTCCAACCTTTCTTACTGTGTCCAAGTTTGCCTCTCTGCCCAATCTGCAACGTCCAACGCAGGGAAGAATTCCCCGCACTTCTGAAAACGCAGCCGAGGTTCCCAGTACGGTTGTGTTCTCCAGTGCGGGCGGCGTGCCATTAGAACTGGTCCGTATTTCTCTGTGCGGCTGGTGCGGCTGCACAGATTTTTGTGCAGATCCGTAGCGGCACCACCCGCACAGATGTGAACCAAGCCTTAGTAAATCTCCCCCACTGGGTCACTGACCCCCGGTTCACATCTGTGCGGGTGGTGCCGCTGCGGATCCGCACAAAAATCCATCTAGCCGCACCACCCGCACAGAAGAATGCGGACCCGCGGGCGGGTGCCATTACTTCTAATGGCACGCCGCCCGCACTGGAAATCGCAACCGCACTGGGATCCTCGGCTGCGTTTTTAGAAGGAGTTCAGTGACTTCTTCCCTGCGTGTCCCAGGGCACCCGAGTCCATTCAAATGAATGCGCTCTCGTGGCTGTGCAAAACGTGGCCCGCAGGAACGCACATATGTGAATCAGGGCTGAATAACGTTTTCAATCTCGGGCAGATTTGCTGTGAGAGGAGGAGGAGCAGTAAAGCGCAATCACCACCAAGCGGGAAGCAGAAGCTGCACGTGTCTTAGCAGCGTATTGTTACAAGTATACATAGAAACAATGTTTCTTTTTTTTTTCTTTTTGCTTCTTTTTTTGAGCATTAACACACGCTGATACGATTATTTATGTAAATCTTCTCCCATTTATATGTGCGTCTGAAGGGCTGGAGCAAGATTTCACATTCTGCTTAAGCTTCTGAGGTCGTTGAATTTTTCCGGAGTCATTAGTCATTACCTGGGCCCGAGCAACAGGCCGCCTTTAATCTGCTGAAACGCTAAGCTGCTAATTTCATCATTGGCGTTTGTGTAGACAATGAACCCTGCCCCTCCCCCCTTCAGATTTTGTCCCCCCCGCGCCGGTCAAATCCTCCACCGCGGCTCGTATTTGATCTCGGCGAGCCCCGCGCGGATTAGAGTTCTGTGACGAGTCTAAAGAGCGCTGTGAAGGAGTTGGCCACTTGATTGGAGCCAGCGCTCTGTGGCGCGTCTTTGTGGTTGCAGAATCTGCGATAACTTGTCTAATGGGGGCCGCCATCAAAGGTCGGAATTTGGAAATAAATTTAATTACGGACTCGGAGCGGTTCCCAATCCGACTCCCTTTTAATTTTTTGTTCTGGACAGAGCAGGAAAGTGTTTGAAGTTTAATCTGCTTATATTCTGCCTTTCCTGGTTCCCCCCTCCCCCATCCAGTACCGGGGCAAGTCCATCCAGCACCCAGGGCAAGGATGCGGAACTGCACCCCTCCCCCACTACTAATGCATTTTGTAGAATGGGCATACCACCCTACATTCATTCTCTACCCTCCTTGCTCTGCTGCGCCCAGGGCAGCTGCCCCTCCTGCCCACCCCTTGTCCTGCTCCTGCCCCCATCAACATGCTAATGAGAATTTTAAGTAAAACCTTTGTTTCCTACCTTTATTTACACCTGGTGACATCATTTCTGGTTTTCTGTGCTTCTCTATGCAATGCAAGCAGATCATGGCTAATGGAAGGGGCTGGCAGGGTGATGTACATATCTTGCTGAAAACATCACAGCATCCTGCCTCAGTATTCCTCTCCAGAGACCTCATTCCTGATGCAAGTGGTGGGCTGGCTCTTGGGAGGTGTTACGGACGAGTGTATATCACCCTGGGTAACGCCCACAAGGGACGATGACCCTCCATGATTGGAAGAACTGATATCCATTGAATGAAAGGGGCGGGACCAGGGGCAGTCAGGCTGGGGAGGAAAGCGCTAGAGGATACTGGGCGTCCTCCAGCCAGGAAATGAGGCGGAGCTCTATCTGACTGGCTGCAGCCTCTAATGCACATTGTGAGAAGCTCACAATATGCTGAGAAATCAGAGGAAGCCATTTCAGTCCAGGAGAGGAGCCGGTACACCTGTGCAAGACTGAAGGGGAGGAGCCAGTACACCTGTGCAAGACTGAAGGGGAGGAACCGGTACACCTGTGCAAGACTGAAGGGGAGGAGATGATACACCTGTGCAAGACTGAAGGGGAGGAGCCGGTACACCTGTGCAAGACTGAAGGGGAGGAGCCAGTACACCTGTGCAAGACTGAAGGGGAGGAGCCAGTACACCTGTGCAAGACTGAAGGGGAGGAGCCGGTACACCTGTGCAAGACTGAAGGGGAGGAGCCGGTACAACTGTGCAAGACTGAAGGGGAGGAGCCGGTACACCTGTGCAAGACTGAAGGGGAGGAGCCAGTACAACTGTGCAAGACTGAAGGGGAGGAGCCGGTACAGCTGTGCAAGACTGAAGGGGAGGAGCCGGTCCACCTGTGCAAGACTGGAGGGGAGGAGCCGGTACACCTGTGCAAGACTGGAGGGGAGGAGCCGGTACACCTGTGCAAGACTGGAGGGGAGGAACCGCTACAACTGTGTAAGACTGAAGGGGAGGAGCCGGTACACCTGTGCAAGACTGAAAAGGAGGAGCCGGTACACCTGTGCAAGACTGGAGGGGAGGAGCCTGTACACCTGTGCAAGACTGAAGGGGAGGAGCCGGTACATCTGTGCAAGACTGGAAGGGAGGAGCCAGTACAACTGTGCAAGACTGAAGAGGGAGGAACCGGTACACCTGTGCAAGACTGAAGGGGAGGAGCCGGTACACCTGTGCAAGACTGAAGGGGAGGAGCCGGTACACCTGTGCAAGACTGAAGGGAGGGCTGGAGGTCAGATTTTTTTTCCCCTGTGTGACCCCCATTGAAAGATTCCCCCTCACTTCCTGTCCCTGTGACACCCATACAGGAGATGGGCAGTTGTCATCAGGACAGGAATGTGAAATCATTGTCAGTGTGAACTACTCTTCTATTTTTGTGTCCCCATTGGAATGATTCTGATCATTTCCTGCCTTGATCTACCATCTTCTTCCATAAATACCCCTGGGAATATACTGCCCCATCTTGCCATTGGTCACCTCTGGCCTCACCTGCAGCAGTCCTTCTTCACCTGGGGCTGCCGGTGAGTTTTCCAGTGTGGGTGGTTTTGGGGGGTGGAGGATGCCGGGAATGCGGACCCCACATCGGAAGCACACAGAATAATGAAGTTGTGATGTCAGAGGCCGGGCGGCTGGGAGGTTCCTGCGGAGACGTCTCCTCTTGTCTGAGGGTCGTGCGATTTGGCTGTGCGGAGAATACAAGTGGCCTCATTTAGCAGCATGGGAGGGCGCCGCGCTGAGAGGCAGCAATTTCAGGCTGTGCGGGCGGACGCTGAGATCGCCATCGGAAAGACACATCACCGTAATTCCTTCCCTTCACTAATAACAAGCCTTTCCTTACCTCCCCCCCCCCCCCCCACCACCCGCTACACCCCATAATCTATGATGGCTGGCGGTAGGGATCGTCCTCATCCAATATGGAGGGGCCCCAGAGTGAAGAATTGTCTGCCGGAAGATTAGCGATCGCTGTTCAGACACTAATGAACCCAACAAACGTTCTGACCGTTCCTGAGGTTCCCCTTCATAACAGAGAACTCAACAGACTCCAATCTTCCGTCCAATCGACACGATTCCATCCAAAAAGTCATTCTGTAAATTGTAACAATTTCCTGGAAAGATTCTTCATTCCAAAATATGTCCGAGGATAACGGTACAGAACCATGGCCGACTAGAGGAGCGTACGGTCCTTCCTGGACTATAGACTGGACCATAGACTGGACCATAGACTGGAATATATTATAGACTGGACCGTAGACTGGACTA
>NW_028320252.1:47500-87676 GCF_062004578.1 Staurois parvus
TCTAGATGCCTAAATGCATTGAGTCACTGCCGTGTGATTGGCTGATTAGCAGTTTGTGTTACCCAGCCATTGAACAGGCGGACCTAATAGAGTGACCGGGGAGTGTGTGAGTATGGGGTGACTCTGTGCTCGTCCACCTGCAGACGTCTTGGGGCTGCTTTACTAAACCTGGAGCGCTCAGAATCTGGAGCGGCTGGGCATGGCGGCCAATCAGCTTGTTCAGTTAAGCTCTGACACGGGCAGACTGGCAACTCATGGGGCCCCGGGCAATAGGGGATCATGGGGCCCCTGTGTCCTCACCCACACTCAAACCACACCCAAAAAAGCCTATGAAAGGTACCAGGGACATTTCATGGGGCCCCCTACTGACCCCGGGCCCTCGGGCAGTGCCCGAGTACCCGAATGGTCAGCCCGCCCCTGCTCTGACAATAAAACCCGGAAGCTGATTGGTTTCTCTGCAGAGCTGCACCAGATTCTGCACTCTCCAGTGTTAGTAAATCAGTTTCCTGGGGTTTGCAGTTGCTGGAATTCCTGCCTCTGTTCCCACCCTGACATGGAGTCTCGCTTCTCCTGCTGCATTCTACAAAATGAAAAGAACCCGGCAGAGAGAGCATGGCCCTCTTGCACTGGTTGGGAAGTGAACAAATCGTAGAGATATGAGCTGGACGTAAGGCTGGCCATACACTATACAATTTTCTGTCCAATTTCTGCCCAATTTCTTTTAGATTTACCTTTTACTATGTAGTGCAAGGACCCGCCTAACTGGATACAATTGAAAGCGTTGTTAGGTTTGACCTCCTATTATATGGTTTTTGGTAAATCTAAAGCAAAAATCTCAAGAAAATTGTATAATGTATGGCCAGCCCTAAGACTACTACTACTTTTCAGCAACTGCCACCGATGTGAAGGTGCAGTCCCTGTGTCGGTCACGTGACTTGTATCGCTGCTTCTTGAACTGCAGCGAATGCTTAGTGATGGACGATCGCCATATCCGTATTTATGTGTGGCCATCAGGGGCGGACTGACCATTCGAGCACTCAGGCACTGCCCAAGGGCCTGGGGTCAGTAGGGGGCCCCATAAAATGCCCCTGGTACCTTTTATAGGCTTTTTCGGGGGTGCTTTGAGTGTGGGCAAGGACACAGGGGCCCCATGATCCCCCATTGCCCGGGGGCCCCATGAGTTGTCAGTCCGCTCCTGGTCGCCATGCACTACCAAGGCAAAAAAAGTGACTATTTTTGGTCTGTTGTGTCTTCTTTGGTCTGGTCTCCACCCCCTTTCTGTAGTGGGAGGGAACCGCTGAGCCCCTCCCACAGCTCTGCTGTCTGCACAGGTTATGTACAGCACAGTGATGATGTCACTGAGACTTTTACAAGGTAATATCTGAGTTTGCAAAGGCATGCGGCGCACACTGAGTGTATTGTATCCTTTGTTTCTATTAAGGAACATCCGATTTCCTTTCAGGGGATCAGGAAGGAATTTTTGGTCTGTTTCTGTCTTCTTTGGTCTTGTCACCACCCCCTTTCTGAAGTGGGAGGGAACCGCTGAGCCCCTCCCACAGCTCTGCTGTCTGCACAGGTTATGTACAGCACAGTGATGATGTCACGGAGACTTTTACAAGGTAATATCTGGGTTCGCAAAGGCATGCGGCGCACACGGAGTGTATTGTATCCTTTGTGTCTATTGAGGAACATCCGATTGCCTCTCGGGGGATCAGGAGGAATCTTTTCCCCTGCAGGAGCAAATTGGATCGTGCTTTGCTGGGTTTTTTTGCCTTCCTCTGGATCCACTGTGGGTGTAGGATTATAACTTTTTTTTTTCTTGGACTTTTGTCTTTTTTCAGCCAGACTAACTATGGAACATATTTCTGTGTTTTTGTGAGTTCAGCGTTAAGTTTAGCGCAGCGCCTGCAGTGGAAGATTCTCGTCAAGATGGAGTCGCCGTCTCGCTTGGCGCCGTACTCTCCTGTTCCACATCCAGCTTTGCCTTTCAAGCGGCACCACACACTCGAGGAGGTGAACGCACCGCCATCTCCGGGGACCGCCTCTGACCGTGTCATTGTGCGCACACAGGACGCCCGTCTCCGTTAATTTGTATATCACTCTTTGTGAAGTCCATCTACTGTTCCTCCCCCCCGTCTTTGTTTTGATAATTGGGGTTACGCTCTCATCAGCCGAGGGCGCACGCCAGCCGTGATAATTCTGACATCCCTCCATTTCCTCCGACCGGCACGCGTTTGGGGTGGGAGGTAGGGGGCCCCGGGAGGAATGTTGAGACGGGGCCCTTTTCACACTCTTTATTTTTCTCTGGGTACGGAGACTCATTACCGCGAGTGAAGAAAGGTTAAAATGCTAAGTACGCCGAGAAGGGAATTGATTGGATTTTTGGTGAGAGTGGCAGGGCTGCGCTCAAAGCTTCGCCCTCCGTCCAGAACGACTGGCAGATCCTTACAAAGCAAACTCCACGCAACTTCAATCCTGAATGCTGAGCGGGCCGCCGCGCACATTTCAGCTGCTCGGGTTTTATTCTATTTTCAGAAGCTGTGGAGCTGTCAGGATAATAAGGTCTGCTCTAACATTTACTGTGAGGCCTCTGATTCCCGTCCCTGAGCGGCTGTCGGAAGGACCTCATGAGAAATACAGCTGTAACCTTTTCAATGTGCTTTTTTATAGGAATTGATACCCGTTCTATCAGATGGTGTCACCTTGTCCTGCCATCAGAAAACTTAGTTGCCTTCCATGTAATCCTGGCAGCTCAGCTACCAACCATCTGTAAGGGTCGGGGGTGCTCGCAGGTTATGGGTGTCTTCTTCATCCCTGTAATGTCCTTCTAATTCTTGTATTGGGGACATTACTGCCTGTTCTTGGGATGTTGGGTCAGCACAGTGGCCAAGTGGTTAGCACTTCCGCATAGTAGCACTTGAATCCCAACCACTTTGCTACCTGCCTGGAGTTTGCATGTTCTACCCGAGCCTGCATGGGCTTCCTATCTAAATTGGCCCTAGTATGTGTATGAATGTAAGTTAAGGGACCTTCGATTGTACGCCCCATAAGGGCAGGGACTCATGGGAATGTACAATATCTTATCTCTTTTTCTCTTTTTCTTTTTTTCTTTTTTTTCTCTTTCTTTCTCTTTCATTTTCTTTCTTTCTTTCTTTCTTTCTTTTTCTCTCTCTCTCTCTTGCTTTATCTTTCTTTTTCTCTCTCTTCTGTCTCTCTTTCTCTTTTCTCTCTCTTTCTCTTTCTTTTTCTCTCTCTTTCTCTTTCTTTTTCTCTCTCTTTCTTTCTCTTTCTTTTTCTCTCTCTCTTTCTTTCTCTTTCTCTTTCTTTCTTTCTTTCTTTCTGTTTCTCTTTCTTTCTATTTTTTTCCTTTCTATCTTTGTATTTCTCTTTTTGTCTTTCTCTTTCTTTTTCTCTCTCGTTCTCTTTCTCTTTCTTTTTCTCTCTCTCTATCCTTGTCTTTCTTTCTCTTTCTTTTTCTCTCTCTTTTTCTCTCTCTCTTTCTTTTTCTCTCTTTCTTTTTCTTTCTTTGTCTTTCTCTCTTTCTTTCTCTCTCTCTCTTTCTTTCTCTCTTCTTTCTCTCTCTCTCTATCTTTGTCTTTCTTTTTCTTTCTTTCTCTTTCTGTTTTCTTTCTCTTTCTTTCTCTCTGTCTTTCTCTTTCTTTCTTTTTCTCTCTCCTTTCTCTTTCTTTTTTTTCTCTTTCTTTCTCTTTCTTTTTCTTTCTCTTTCTTTTTCTCTCTCTTTCTCTTTCTTTATCTTTCTCTCTTTCTTTCTCTTTGTCTTTCTTTCTCTCTCTCTCTATCTTTCTCTTTCTTTTTCTCTCTCTCTATCTTGCTCTTTATTTTTCTTTCTCTCTATTTCTTTTCTTTTTTCTTTCGTCTTTCTCTCTTTTTCTTTTTCTCTTTCTATCTTACTTTTTCTTTCTCTTTCTTTCTATTTCTTTCTCTTTCTTTCTCTCTCTTTCTTTCTCTTTTTGTGTCAAATTGGCAGAATTTTTACCTAAATCTCCTGATTTTAACCAAAACGAAATGAATACTCTCACACAAAATTCAAAGATCTGCCATTCTGAAGCCTCCAACCCTTAAATTTGTATCCACCAGTAATTTGTGGTGGGTCAGAATCGGAGAAAAAGCTCACTCCTGTGATGGTGAGGGTGAGGACTATTGACTAGGCCTCACTTAGCAACATCCTAGCAACATCCTGGGTGTATTCCAGTCAGGCTTTATGAGCTACGTGAATGGCCTACACCTATAGCAAGGACATTATTCAACTTTATTCAGAGACACGCAGTTTGTTTTTATCCTTAGATGCCCCTTACCTGCATAGGCAGCATCGGGGGGGGGGAAGGTGAACTATCCCTTTAATTGAACAAGCAGTAGTTAGAAGCTGATTGGCTCCCATGCACAGCTGCACCAGATTCTGAGTGCTCCAGTTTTACCCCCGGTTCACATATATGCGGCCTTGTGGGCCGCATTTTGTGTGGGCATGAGAGCCCATTCATTTGAATAGACTCCCGTGCCCCGGGACACGCAGGGAAGAAGTCCCCGCACTTCTTCTAAAAACACAGCCGAGGTTCCCAGTACAGCTGCGTTTTCCAGTGCGGGCGGCGTGCCTTTAGAACATAGGCACCTGCCCGCGGGTCCAGATTCCTTTGTACGGGTGGTGCGGCTGCACGGATTTTCGTCGGATCCGCAGCGGCACCACCCGCACAGATGTGAACCTAGCCTTAGTAACTCTCCCCCACTGTGTCACTAACCCTAGGTTCACATCTGGGCGGGTGGTGCCGCTGCGGATCTGCACGAAAACCCGTGCAGCCGCACCACCCGCAAAGAGAAATGAGGACCCGCGGGTTGGTGTCATTAGTTCTAATGGCACGCCTCCCACACTGGAAAACGCAACCGTACTGGGAACCTCGGCTGCGTTTTCCAAAGAAGTGCGGTGACTTCTTCCCTGCATGTCTCGGGGCACGGGAGTCCATTCAAATGAATGGGCTCTCATGCCCGAGGAAAAACGCGGCTCGCACGGCCGCATATATGTGAATCGGGGGTGAATCAGGTAGAGATCTGTTTGTAATGAGTAAATTCAGAACAAATTTAGCTAATTAATGGTTTAGAGAATTATACTATTTTACCCCCCCCCCCCGGTCACATCAAGCCCGACTTTGAAATCGCTCCACTTACAGTGAAGTCGCACAATTTCAAAGTCGGGTGAGATACCGATTTCAGGTGCGATTTGCAAGACATCTGACAAAGTGCATGTACTACGTTAGATATCGGTGTGGCTCTGACCAAGTCTGAACTGCAGCGATTTGACCGCTCTAATTGCGGACAAAAGGGTGCGACTTGGCGTACGATTTGCAAGTCGCATGGCATGCAAATTGCACGCCAACCCGCACTCGATGTGACCGGGGTTTAAGGAGTATAAGGGTTTCTCAATCAATGTGTTCACACAACTTACACCCAGAATTCATTCAAACTGCATCCAATTAAAAAACAAATGTGAGAATGATGGGTTAAAGGTATGTGAATCTTGGGTGAAAACATTAAGTCCTCACACACACGGGACGTTTTGATAACACTGGTAACATTTGCTGTTAAAACCGTGAGTTTTTCACCTTTTTTAGCGTTTTTGCATTAGCGATTAGCGGCGGTTTCCCGCGTTTGCATTTGTTTGATTTTTTTTTATAAAAAAAAATAAAAATTGGGGGGGTCAAATAAAGTCCAAAAACACTGGTTTGTGGCATTTTACCGCGTTTTTCAGCATTAGAGCATTTTTACAGCTGAAAAACTAGAAATCCACTAGTTTTGTTTTTTTTTCCCAGCCAAAAAACGTTGATTACAGCCTATGTGTGCATGGACACAGGATCACATGCTGGGGGGTTTATTGGCTGTAGAAAAAGCCGTCAAAGGCCAAAAACAGCCGCTGTAAAAACGTCAAGTGTGCATGAGGACTTAGGCAGGCCATAGATGGGTCGCAAAAAAAACGAAAAATCAGTTGTTCAATAGATTTTTGTCCTGTCTACGGCCGGCGTTTAATTACTTCTGTCCCTGCAGAGAGCTCCACTATTATATTTGACATGAAAAAGTCTTGCGGTTGCAAAATTGTATCTATTTGTATCCATTTTGGATACAGATGTTTTTATTCGGATACAAATAGATACATTGTTGCAACCGCAATACTTTTTCATGTCAAATATAATAGCGGACTGGAATTTTTCTTCTTCTTCTTTTTCTTCTTCTTCTTTTTATTCTTCTTCTTTTTCTTCTTCTTTTTCTTCTCCTTTTTCTTCTTCTTCTTCTTCTTCTTTTTCTTCTTCTTCTTTTTCTTCTCCTTTTTCTTCTTCTTCTTCTTCTTTTTCTTCTTCTTTTTCTTCTTCTTTTTCTTCTCCTTTTTCTTCTTATTCTTCTTTTTCTTCTTTTTCTTCTTCTTCTTCTTTTTCTTCTTCTTCTTCTTCTTCTTCTTCTTCCTTTTTCTTCTTCTGCTTCTTTTTCTTCTTCTTCTTCTTCTTCTTTTTCTTCTTCTTCCTTTTCTTCTTCTTTTTCTTCTTCTTCTTCCCCTTCTTCTTCCTCTTCTTCTTCTTTTTTCTTCTTCTTTTCTTCTACTTCTTCCTCTTCCTCTTCTTTTTTCTTTTTCTTCTTCTTCTTCTTCTTCTTCTTCTTGCTCTTCTTCTTTTTCTTGCAGGTCATGACTGATGCACAGATTTTTTTATCGGTAAAAAGATCGGCTGATTTGCCCATCATTGCCGCAAAAATCGGCCGCTTTTTTTCCAACTTTACCGATAAAAATAATGTGCCAAAATCAAGAAAAATTAATCCACTAACGGTGCGAAAATCGTCCGATTTTTTTTTTTCGGGCGAAAAATCTGCCGATTTTAGACCCATCTATGGCCTGCCTTATAAACAAAGTAATTATTGCTCAGGTCCTTGCATAAGCCCGTTGGGACAGGTTCTCTTTAACCCCTTTTGCTCCCTATTTATTGTCTCGCTGTAGAATATCAGGCTGCGGATGGGCTGCCATCATTGCAGGTGGTAAATGAGCGCAATCGATATGGCAATCAATATAGGCAGAGAGCGAGTCTGCTCAGGGTAGATAAGCTGTTAGGGAGGCAGTGGCTCATCCACATTCAGATGGGATCAGATTGTACAAACAGGCAACGTTTACTGATTCACCGCTAATCCTAACCGTGTAAACAGTCAGCTAATTAGTCCACAGCGCGGCCGCCTGTCGGGAAACGACCGCCTTCCCTCTGCGCTCTTCTAACACTTATTACATTGTTTTAAGGGGTCTCATTATAGGTCCTGGGGTAGAGCTGAAGAGTTTCAAATTCCTGGTCTTCTGACTTTTTTTTACAGAGTTGCTAAAACAGGTTAAAAAAAAATAGAAAAGCGGATTTGGTGGAAATCTTAGATTTGACCGATTTTGTAAAATAAAAAAGATCTGCAGAACCGAACAAACCATGGATGGCTTTCGCAGGAAAATGAGGATGTCTTTAAAGTGTACCTGTAGCCAAAAACATTTTTCGCTGGGGCAGAGCTGGGATTGGTTGGAAATCCTGAAAAATCAGAACAATAACCCTAATAATGTGAGTTAGGGCTCTTTCACACGGATGTTCTGATCGGGTCAGCCTGCCGGACCCAACTGGAACCTCCTTTCTCCTCTATGGAGTCATGTGTCCGTTTACACCCACCGACATCGGATCCGGTCCACCAAAAAGGGACGGATGGGGATCCAATTCCCCTTCCGTCGATCGAACAGGCGATTTGTTTTCATCCGACTGTCCATTGAGGAGAGCGAGCAGCGGAGCAGACACAGAGCTGTCATCCGTGGGATCAGCGGAGAGATTCCCCAGCTGAGCAAGCGGATCCGCTGAACGGGTCCGTCCCGTGTGAAAGAGCCCTTATGTAGAAAGTATTCATGTCTCATTCCATCCCATATACCAAAAATAAGAGGATTATTCCTCATTTAAGGACAGTGGGTGGAGCCACAAAAATAATTTCTTAACACCGCATTGGCCAGATACACATCCCTGCACCGCTAGTGCAGATATGGCCCAATATATCAGAGACATTTATTCCAAACTGCACAGAGCTGTTTCAGGCTTTTTGGTTGTCATCAGTGCAGTGTATGGAAACCGTGGCTTCTATGGAGTAGGGCTTGGGATGCTTTTTGATTTCTTTAGATCTTTCTCACCATACCCATGATTATACTGTCTCCATGTGAGTTATGTGTAATATTGTGCAACAAAAATGCAGGGAGCCCCTCATAGGGCCACAGGTGTGCTGGTTGACAGAGTATAGATATAGCTGTCCTGAACTCACTTCTACATACTATGGAGACAGCTGTCCTGGACCTCTACATACTATGGAAGTGGCTGTCCTGGACTTACCTCTACATACTATGGAAGTGGCTGTCCTGGACTTACCTCTACATACTATGGAAGTGGTTGTCCTGGACTTACCTCTACATACTATGGAAGTGGCTGTCCTGGACTTACCTCTACATATTATGGAAGTAACTGTCCTGGACTCACCTCTACATACCATGGAAGTTGCTGTCCTGGACTTACCTCTACATACTATGGAAGTGATTGTCCTGAACTCACCTCTACATACTATGGAAGTGGCTGTCCTGGACTCACCTCTACATACTATGGAAGTGGTTGTCCTGGACTCACCTCTACATACTATGGAAGTGGTTGTCCTGAACTCACCTCTACATACTATGGAAGTGGTTGTCCTGGACTCACCTCTACATACTATGGAAGTGGTTGTCCTGAACTCACCTCTACATACTATGGAAGTAACTGCCCTGGACTTGCCTTACATACTATGGAAGTAGCTGTCCTGGACTCACCTCTACATAGTATGGAAGTGGTTGTCCTGAACTCACCTCTACATACTATGGAAGTGGTTGTCCTGGACTTACCTCTACATACTATGGAGACAGCTGTCCTGGACTTACCTCTACATACTATGGAGACAGCTGTCCTGGACTTACCTCTACATACTATGGAAGTGATTGTCCTGAACTCACCTCTATATACTATGGAAGTGGCTGTCCTGGACTTACCTCTACATACTATGGAGACAGCTGTCCTGGACTTACCTCTACATACTATGGAAGTGATTGTCCTGAACTCACCTCTGCATACTATGGAAGTAACTATCCTGGCTCATCTCTACATACTATGAAAGTAACTATCCTGGCTCATCTCTACATACTATGGAAGTGGCTATCCTGGACTCACCTCTACATACTATGGAAGTGGCTGTCGTGGACTTACCTCTACAAACTATGGAAGTAACTGTCCTGGACTCACCTGTACATACTGTGGAGGTAGCGTCCTGGACTCACCTCTACATACTTTGGAAGTAACTGTCCTGGACTCACCTCTACATACTATGGAAGTAGCTGTCCTGGACTCACCTCTACATACTATGGAAGTGGTTGTCCTGGACTCACCTCTACATACTATGGAAGTGGTTGTCCTGGACTTACCTCTACATACTATGGAGACAGCTGTCCTGGACTTACCTCTACATACTATGGAAGTGATTGTCCTGAACTCACCTCTACATACTATGGAAGTGGCTGTCCTGGACTTACCTCTACATACTATGGAAGTGATTGTCCTGAACTCACCTCTGCATACTATGGAAGTAAGTATCCTGGCTCATCTCTACATACTATGAAAGTAACTATCCTGGCTCATCTCTACATACTATGGAAGTGGCTATCCTGGACTCACCTCTACATACTATGGAAGTGGCTGTCGTGGACTTACCTCTACAAACTATGGAAGTAACTGTCCTGGACTCACCTGTACATACTGTGGAGGTAGCGTCCTGGACTCACCTCTACATACTTTGGAAGTAACTGTCCTGGACTCACCTCTACATACTATGGAAGTGGTTGTCCTGGACTCACCTCTACATACTATGGAAGTAGCTGTCCTGGACTCACCTCTACATACTATGGAAGTGGTTGTCCTGGACTCACCTCTACATACTATGGAAGTGGTTGTCCTGGACTCACCTCTACATACTATGGAAGTGGTTGTCCTGGACTCACCTCTACATACTATGGAAGTGGTTTTCCTGAACTCACCTCTACATACTATGGAAGTAGCTGTGCTGGACTTCCCTCTACATACTATGAAAGTAACTATCCTGTAGTCACCTCTACATACTATGTAAGTGTTTGTCCTGGACTCACCTCTACATACTATGGAAGTGGCTGTCATGGACTTACCTCTACAAACTATGGAAGTAACTGTCCTGGACTCACCTGTACATACTGTGGAGGTAGCGTCCTGGACTCACCTCTACATACTATGGAAGTAGCTGTCCTGGACTCACCTCTACATACTATGGAAGTGGTTGTCCTGGACTCACCTCTACATACTATGGAAGTGGTTGTCCTGGACTCGCCTCTACATACTATGGAAGTGGTTTTCCTGAACTCACCTCTACATACTATGGAGGTGGCTGTCTTGGACTTATCGCTACATACTATGGAAGTGGTTGTCCTGAACTCACCTCTACATAATATGGAAGTAGCTGCGCTGGACTTCCCTCTACATACTATGAATGTAACTATCCTGTAGTCACCTCTACATACTATGTAAGTGTTTGTCCTGGACTCACCTCTACATACTATGAAAGTGGTTGTCCTGGACTCACCTCTACATACTATGGAAGTGGTTGTCCTGGACTTACCTCTACATACTATGGAAGTTACTGTCCTGGACTCGCCTCTGCATACTATGGAAGTGGCTGTCCGGGATTCACCTCTACATACTATGGAAGTGGTTGTCCTGGACCTACCTCTACAAACTATGGAAGTAACTGTCCTGGACTTACCTCTACATACTATGGAAGTAGCTCTCCTAGACTCACCTCTACATACTATGGAAGTGGTTGTCCTGGACTCACCTCTACATACTATGGAAGTGGTTGTCCTGGAGTCACCTCTACATACTATGGAAGTGATTGTCCTGGACTCACCTCTACATACTATGGAAGTGGTTGTCCTGGACTTACCTCTACATACTATGGACGTAACTGTCCTAAACTCACCTCTACATACTATGGAAGTGGTTGTCCTGGACTCACCTCTACATACTATGGAAGTAGCTGTCCTGGCTTACCTCTACATACTATGGAAGTGGTTGTCCTGGACTTACCTCTACATACTATGGAAGTAGCTGTCCTGAACTCACCTCTAAATTCTATGGAAGTAACTGTCCTGAACACATTTCTACACACTAGTGAAGCTGATCCTGTTCAGCTTCACTTTGAGCCACCAGGGTAAGCATTTTGCTATGGAGTATGGAATGACAGCTACTACCTGTCACTTCTCTTTTATCCTTAGAGACATGTTCACTTGAACTTCCTATTTCAGCTATGAGACCCCAATCACTCTCTGCATTCCCCACCCCTGCCTTCCTGGGCCCCCTCCAGCTGCAGGAAAAGTAATCCCCATCCACAGCGGAACCTTCCTTTTTATTTACCGGCCACTCTGACAGGTGCGTTCTCCTTGTCGTTCTTCATCAGTCATGGGAGCCCTCCGTGTCCCTCCCGAAGCTCTGCCAAGAAACAGAACCAGGACGCAGGCTGCCAGGCCCTGTCACAACGCATCACCTCCTCTCCATTGTGCTTGTGGAGTGGAGGCCTATTTTATAAAATGCCAACGTTATCTAAAGCAAATCCTCCAAGAATAACCTATAAAGAGCTGTTTGTAGCCCCAGATAACCTTTTATTGCATTCAACCTTTTAGGCATTTACTGGTGTTTGTCATTTTCTTGATTATATTTAAAGGCTATCTCCACCTAAAACAATATCTTCTTTGGGGGGAGGGGCATGACACCACAGTGATGCTTTCCAGTGGCTTTCACTTTGTATCTCTCTTTCCCATCTGATCAATGTTTATAAACAATGTTGCTTTGTATCTCGCTATCTCCTGTCTGATCAATGTTTATAAACAATGTTACTTTCTAAACATTGATCAGATGTTAGATAGAGAGATACAAAGTAACTGAACAGATGGGAGATAGAGAGATACAAACAATGTTACTTTGTTTATAAACATTGATCAGATGGGAGATTGCGAGATAGAGAGATACAGACAATGTTACGTTGTATCTCGCAATCTCCCGTCTGATCAATGTTTATAAACAATGTTACTTTGATCAGACGAGAGATAGAAACATACAAAGTAACATTGATCAGACAGGAGATGGAGAGATACAAAGTAACATTGATCAGACAGGAGATGGAGAGATACAAAGTAACATTGTCTGTATCTCTCTATCTCGCAATCTCCCATCTGATCAATGTTTATAAACAAAGTAACATTGTTTGTATCTCTCTATCTCCCATCTGTTCAGTTACTTTGTATCTCTCTATCTAACATCTGATCAATGTTTAGAAAGTAACATTGTTTATAAACATTGATCAGACAGGAGATAGAGAGATACAAAGTAACATTGTTTGTATCTCTATCTCCTATCTGATCAATGTTTATAAAAAATGTTACTTTGTATCTCTCCATCTCCTGTCTGATCGATGTTTATAAACAATGTTACTTTGTATCTCTCCATCTCCTGTCTGATCGATGTTTATAAACAATGTTACTTTGTATCTCTCCATCTCCTGTGTGATCGATGTTTATAAACAATGTTACTTTGTATATCTCTATCTCCCGTCTGATCAATGTTTATAAACAATGTTACTTTGTATCTCTCTATCTCCCCTCTGATCAATGTTTATAAACAATGTTACTTTATAAACATTGATCAGATGGGAGATAGTTACAAAGTAACATTGTTTATAAACATTGATCTGATGGGAGATAGAGAGATACAAAGTAACATTGTTTGTATCTCTATCTCCCGTCTGATCAATGTTTATAAACAATGTTACTTTGTATCTCTCCATCTCCTCTCTGATCGATGTTTATAAACAATGTTACTTTGTATCTCTCCATCTCCTGTCTGATCGATGTTTATAAACAATGTTACTTTGTATATCTCTATCTCCCGTCTGATCAATGTTTATAAACAATGTTACTTTGTATCTCTCTATCTCCCCTCTGATCAATGTTTATAAACAATGTTACTTTATAAACATTGATCAGATGGGAGATAGAGAGATACAAAGTAACATTGTTTATAAACATTGATCAGATGGGAGATGGAGAGATACAAAGTAACATTGTTTATAAACATTGATCAGACAGGAGATGGAGAGATACAAAGTAACATTGTTTATAAACATTGATCTGATGGGAGATAGAGAGATACAAAGTAACATTGTTTGTATCTCTATCTCCCATCTGATCAATGTTTACAAACAATGTTACTTTGTATCTCTCTATCTCCTGTCTGATCAATGTTTACAAACAATGTTACTTTGTATCTCTCTATCTCCCGTCTGATCAATGTTTACAAACAATGTTACTTTGTATCTCTCTATCTCCTGTCTGATCAGTATTTGTATCTCTCTACCTCACATCTGAACAATGTTTATAAACAATGTATCAGATGGCCTGCCTTTTGACAGCAGCAGCTTCCATAGCTCCTTTATTTACACAGCAACTCTCGGCAGTTAGGAATTGCTGACAAGTGTGTGTGTATGGGGGGCTGGAGGGATCAGGATAGGACATACAAATTGAAAAGCTGATTGGTTCGTCAGGTGCTTCGTGCCCCTACTGCACCCTGCGATTCTACCTGTGGCCCCTATGCTACTACTGCCTCTGGCACTCTACTGGTTAAAGTGTGGAACCCCCTATGTGCAGAGGTGCGGATGGGCGTTCATTTAACATTTTTATATCCGTGCCTTTAAAACGATTCACCCAATATTCCAGATCTGCTCGTTGTGTTTTCACAGCCATTAATATTCTGAGAGTGGAGTCCGTCAATTAAAATGGCCCCAGAGTTAATATTCCGGATAGAATTCTCAGCCACAACAAACGGACTTTTATATTTCTGTCTCGCCCGGCATTTCAGCGGGACGTCTGCTCACAAATGCGAGGAAAATACCGGCAGTTATAGGAGACCGAGTTCACGGCGGGTGGAACATTTTGCTGCCCCTCCTCTCGGTTTTTTTTAATGTGAAATGTTTTAGGGCATTTAGGTAGGAAATTGGACGATGTGAAGTCAGAGTTTACAGACTAATTAGAGAAAACTCTTAACTGACTTTAATGAGTAAAACTGGAAAGTTGGAAAGTTTGAACTTTTAAAATGCTACCAGGTGCATTGGGCGAGGGCTGCTCGAGGGCAAGATGGTTGCTGATGAGGCTGATACGGCTAGCATGAGTCACGGGGAGACCACCGGGGTGAACCTTTGATCCCTCTCGCTGTCATCAGCTGGGGCTGCAAGGGAAAAGGTGACTCAGAAATGGCTGATCGGTGTACAGAGCACTTGTACAACTGTTTCTGCTCCGTTCTGATACGCTTTTTAAACTGAATAGTTGCCCACATACACTATATTGCCAAAAGTATTGGCCCCGCCCTCCAAATCATGTGATTCAGGTGTTCCAATCCCCTCCCAATCATGTGATTCAGGTGTTCCAATCCCCCCAAATCATGTGAAGCAGGTGTTCCAATCCCCTCCAAATCATGTGTTTCAGGTGTTCCAATCCCCTCCAAATCATGTGATTCAGGTGCTCCAATCCCCTCCATATCATGTGATTCAGGTGTTCCAATCTCCTCCATATCATGTGATTCAGGTGTTCCAATCCCCTCCATATCATGTGATTCAGGTGTTCCAATCCCCTCCCAATCATGTGATTCAGGTGCTCCAATCCCCTCCATATCATGTGATTCAGGTGTTCCAATCTCCTCCATATCATGTGATTCAGGTGTTCCAATCCCCTCCATATCATGTGATTCAGGTGTTCCAATCCCCTCCATATCATGTGATTCAGGTGCTCCAATCCCCTCCATATCATGTGATTCAGGTGTTCCAATCTCCTCCATATCATGTGATTCAGGTGTTCCAATCCCCTCCATATCATGTGATTCAGGTGTTCCAATCCCCTCCCAATCATGTGATTCGGGTGTTCCAATCCCCTCCATATCATGTGATTCAGGTGTTCCAATCCCCTCCATGGCCACAGGTGTATACAATCAAGCCCCTAGGCATGCAGACTGCTTCTACAAACATTGGTGAAAGAATGGGTCGCTCTCAGGAGCTCAGTGACTCCAAGCGTGGTCCCGTGATAGGTGGCCACCTGGGCAATAAGTCCATCCGGGACATTTCCTGGCTACTAAATATTCCACGCTCAACTGTTAGTGGGATTATAACAAAGTGGAAGCCACTGGGAACAACAGCCACTCAGCCACCAAATGGTAGGCCACGTCACATGACAGGGCGGGGTCAGTGCATGCTGAAGCGCACAGTGTGCAGAAGTCACCAACTGTCTGCAGAGTCAATAGCTAAAGACCTCCAAACTTGGTGTGGCCTTCAGATGAGCCCAACAACAGTGCGTAGAGAGCTTCATGGAATGGGTTTCCATGGCCAAGCAGCTGCATCCAAGCCTTCCATCACCAAGTGCAATGCAAAGCATGGGATGCCGTGGTGTAAAGCACGCCGCCACTGCACTCTAGAGCAGTGGAGACATGTTCTTTGGAATGACCAGTCACGCTTTTCTGACTTGCAATCCAATGGACGTGTCTGGGTTTGGTGGTTGTCAGGAGAACATTACTTGCCTGACTGCATTGTGCCAAGTGTAAAGTTTGGTGGAGGGGGGGATTATGGTGTGGGGTTGTTTTTCAGGGGGTGGGCTTGGCCCCCTAGTTCCAGTGAAGGGAACTTTTAAGGCGACATTTTGGACAATTTCATGCTCCCAACTTTGTGGGAAGAGTTTGGGGATGGCCCCTTCCTGTTCCAACATGACTGCCCACCAGTGCACAAAGCAAGGTCCATAAAGACATGGAGGATCCAGTTTGGGGTGGAGGAACTTGACTGGCCTGCACAGAGTCCTGACCTCAACCCCATAGAACACCTTTGGGATGAATTAGAGCGGAGACTGCGAGCCACGCCTCCTCCCCCGACATCAGTGCCTGACCTGCAAATGTGCTTCTGGAAGAATGGTCCAACCTTCCCATAGACACCCTCCTAAACCTTGTGGACGGCCTTCCAAGAAGAGTTGAAGCTGTTATAGCTGCAAAGGGCGGGGCCAACTCAATATTGAACCCTACGGACTAAGACTGGGAGGCCATTAAAGGTCATGTGTGTGGAAAGGGCGGGGCCAACTCAATATTGAACCCTACGGACTAAGACTGGGGGGCCATTAAAGGTCATGTGTGTGGAAAGGGCGGGGCCAACTCAATATTGAACCCTACGGACTAAGACTGGGAGGGGCCATTAAAGTTCATGTGCGTGGAAAGGCCAGCGGCCCAATACTTTTGGCAATATAGTGTATGTTTCTAACAATCAGCCTTAAGTCTTTGCCATCTGCTGGTCATTAGTCAGCACTGCACCTTAGGTCTCTGCATTGCACCTCTGCCCCAATCTAGAACGTTTAAGTAGACTGCTGAACCTTCAACCTTGTTCTGGTCAGCAGATTAGCCTGCTTGAACCTGGATCCAGGTCTGTCTGAATTCCATCTGTGCATACCCTGAATTAATCCTGCAACTCCGCTTGTATTCTGCATATCCTAATTATCAACGTTTTATTTTTTGGGGTGAGCCTTGGATGCAGGCTTGCTGTCATTAGCTCGAGCTTCAGAGGAAAGAATGTTTCAGACGTGGCTCATCAGTGTACAATGCAACAACTTTTATCTGATTTTAATGAGTAAAACCTGGAAAACTGTAAAGTTTAAACTTTAAAATGCCACCAGGTGCATTGGGCGAGGACAAGATGGTTTCTGATGAGGCTGATACGGCTAGCGTGAGTCGCTGGAAGAGCCTTTGATGAACTCTCGCTGTCATCAGCTGGAGCTGCAAGGGAAAAGGCGATTCAGACACGGCTCATCGGTGTACAATGAACTACAACTATATCTGCTACGTTTTATGCCCTTTTTTTTTTAAACGGTCTGAAGAATTATGCCGTATCTAACAAAACAATCGAAATCTGTCCACATATGTTTGAACCATGAGCCATGAGAGTTTGCTATCTGCCTGTCATTAGTCAGGTTTCTACAGTGCACACCTGCCCTAATCCAGAAAGTTTAAGTAGATTGCTGGACGCTCAGCCTGGGTCTGATCAAGAGGTTAGCCTGCCTGTACCCTGGATTCAGGTCTGTCTGTGCATGCCTTGAATTATTCCTGCAACTCGGCTTGTATTTTGTTTACCTAACTTATCAGCATGTTATTTCTTCTATTGTCAATCATGGCTCTGTCTGAACCTGAACTGTTTGTAGGATCAATCTGTCTGTTCACTGCTGCTGTGTGCTCTGTGTTTCTGCGGAATAACACCTCTCTAGCACCCGTCTTGTCTGTTGGCGGTCACCTCCGGGGACACACTGGCTCCACCGCACTCTGCGACAAAGTCACAGCCTGATACGATCTTTACTTGTGCAATGTTTAGGTTTCATGCTAAAGAATAGACAGAGCAGTAAAGTTGAGGTTTTTTTTATTTTATTATGTGCTCAGTCTTTCTTGCATTCCTATTTATCTGTCATAAGTACCTGATCATACCGCTGTGATTTGGGAATTGAAATCGCAGCTAGTTAATGTCTGTGTCTTAACCTCTTTCCGCCCGGCCTATGGCCGAATGGCGGCCGGTAAAAACCCTTAGCAGGGGCGGACTGACCATTCGAGCACTCGGGCACTGCCTGAGGGCCCGGGGTCAGTAGGGGGCCCCATGAGATGCCCCTGGTACCTTTCATTGGCTTTTTTGGGTATGGGCAAGGACAGAGGGGACCCATGATCCCCTATTGCCTGGGGGCCCCATGAGTTGTCAGTCCGCCCCTGACCCTTACCTTTCTGGGTGGACGCCATATGGCGTCCTTTCGGGCATGCGCAGTTTGTGCGCCTGCAGAGCCGCGCAGCGGCGCGATCTGTCACCGGCCGAGTACCTCGGACACGGCTGATGACACGGCTATTGACGGCGAAATATAAGTACCTGTAATAATAAATAATAATGTAATTTTTCTGTGGTGCAAATTTATTATATTTTTATTAATGGAACAATCGCCCCAAAGCAGAAGGTCACCTGATGTTGTTAGAGCGGGCGTGCATTAGGGACTGAACCTGAGGAATCAAGGGACGTGTAGTCCCAAAGTCCCGTCAGCTGCGCGGCAAGAACCGGACGCGCTGTACAAATCCTGAGAGGGCAGATGTCATAGTACTGACAATTGTTAGTCGTCAGAGGAGAACGCTTTCTACGGTGACGGTTTATGACGTCTTCAGACATTTGGCAACGTTGGGAAATTCCTTTTTTTCCCCCCTTTTTGAGTTTTTTCTTCTCACCGTCCTTTTTGCTCTGTGGGAATTGCGAGCATTTTTATTCCATGAAGCCTCTCTGCTCCTCGTGCAGCACGCCGATTCCCCCCGAAGCGGAGACGCCAGTCACATCCAGTGTTCCTGCTTGATGTTGCGGGAGGAGGCGCCATGTTTTGCCACCGCTGGGAATTGCAGTTTTTGGAGCAGCGCGGCCGCCTACAAGAGGAAAACATATGGGAGAAGAATGGAAATGATACTACAAATGTGTTTTCAAGTGCAAGGCTGGAGAGTGAGTGACGGCGGGGGCCCCCAACACTCTGCTGAGCGATTAACACCTTCCCCGGTTATGTGGAGATGGGTCGGCCTGGAACCTGTTACAGGCCCCTCACATGGAAATGTTTTTTTAATCACCTGCGGGACGTGGCGGAGGAGGGGAACATTTGCATGGTGACAGCCTGCGTTGTAGCGTGAAAAGGTCTCTGCGTCTCTGGTGACCGTGAACCCAGGACTGCTGAAATCTCCGCCAGACCTACAGAATTCACTTCCCTGTTCCCCATCCACATATATTCAAAGTGAACCTGTCATCAGGTATCATGTGACAGTTCAGCACGCTCTGTAATGAGTCATGGTATCTATTACTTCCCACAGAGATCACAGTACCCCCCCCCCCCCCCGACAATGCCTTCATCTGTTTCATGGCGCCATCTTTGTTTAGCCATCATCCAAGTTCACCATCTGCTTCCTGGACTGAGATGACACAATCATGGAAATCCTGGTGCCTCAGCAGTTGTTGGCTGAGCTCACAAATGTCTGTCACCGATCAGCCCCTGCTGCAGCCTCTTACCTTGTGACTGGATGTAGAGTTACAATGTACAGTCTGATCACTGGGGGAGGGGAGACTGAGGAAATTCTCAGTCTCCTCAGGACTATCCATAATTATAATGGGTTCCTCGGGACTGTCCATAATTTTAAAGGGTTCCTTGGGACTGTCCATAATTTTAAAGGGTTTCTCGGGACTGTCCATAATTTTAAAGGGTTCCTTGGGACTGTCCATAATTATAAAGGGTTCCTCGGGACTATCCATAAATTATAAAGGGTTCCTCAGGACTGTCCATAAATTATAAAGGGTTCCTCAGGACTGTCCATAAATTATAAAGGGTTTTTCAGGACTGTCCATAAATTATAAAGGGTTCCTCAGGACTGTCCATAAATTATAAAGGGTTCCTCGGGACTGTCCATAATTTATAAAGGGTTCCTCGGGACTGTCCATAAATTATAAAGGGTTCCTCGGGACTGTCCATAATTTATAAAGGGTTCCTCGGGACTGTCCATAATTTTAAAGGGTTCCTCGGGACTGTCCATAAATTATAAAGGGTTCCTCGGGACTGTCCATAAATTATAAAGGGTTCCTTGGGACTGTCCATAATTTATAAAGGGTTCCTCAGGACTGTCCATAATTTATAAAGGGTTCCTCGGGACTGTCCATAATTTATAAAGGGTTCCTCGGGACTGTCCATAATTATAAAGGGTTCCTCAGGACTGTCCATAATTTATAAAGGGTTCCTCGGGACTGTCCATAATTTATAAAGGGTTCCTCGGGACTGTCCATAATTTTAAAGGGTTCCTCGGGACTGTCCATAATTATAAAGGGTTCCTCGGGACTGTCCATAAATTCTTCCCCTCTGATCCGCTGAGCTGGCCAGGACCAACTCTATTTATATATATCATTTTTTTTGCATCGCCCCTGTCTGCCGCTTAAGACTTGGGTCTACTTTGGGCATTTCTAAAGGAGGGGGGTGCAAAGAGAGCAGGACCTGCGACCTATGCAGGGGCGGACTGACAAATCATGGGGCCCCTCAGGCAATAGGGATCATGGGGCCCCTGTGTCCTTGCCCAAACTAAAAAAAGCCTATGAAAAAGGTACCAGGGACATCTCATGGGGCCCCCTACTGACCCCGGGCCCTCGGCAGTGCCCGAGTTTCCAAATGGTCAGTCCGCCCCTGGACCTATGCTGCCAAAGTAGTAGCTGATGGTGGGGGAGGGGCCTTTTCACCTTGTTTAGCAGACGTTGCGCACAGCGCGTTCCAGTGACTTTCGACATCTCCAGGGGAGATTTTGCTCAGCAGCACAACCTTTGGGGGGCGGGTCACGACACCCCAGGGTGCTCTTTGCGGTTTGTGGGATTAGCGCCATCTGCGTCTCATAGGATCTGAGCGTTTTATCGCCGCCGCCGGTTACTGTTGCCATTTTTTACCTTCCTTGTTCGTATTTAGCAGTTTAATTTCGGCGTTTAGCGAGCGCGTTTCTGGAAGGCGTGCGGCGGGAGGTATAAATCTCGGCGTTAGCAGCCTCTCCTTCCCCGGGAATCCCCGTCCATATTTCCGGAGGTAATGAGATTTCTTCTGCGTTAATCTGAATCCCCAGCAAACGGGATTCATGAGAACCGAGCGCTTTACGTGTTTTATTGTTCCGCCGGCTTCGGGGCCTCATATATAACTATTCCACGTTATTCCGTCTTTGAAAGGAACTCTCAAGTGTTTGCAGCAGTACAGCGCGGCGATCCTAGCGAGAGAGCGTTATATTGCAGCTCCGCGGGAACGTGTGACCCCCCCCCCCCTCGGGGTATTGAGGTTAAAGTGTATGTTCATTCTTCATCTTCACAATCTGCAGAGCTCGTTTCAACACACCGTATTTATTACATTTACCTTTTTTTTTTTTTTTGGCAGTCGTGTGACCACCATATCCAGTGCTGTATTTATTCCTGGGAATAGTGTCCCATCATTGGTGTCAGTGGGAGGAATACGTGCCCCATCATTGGTGTCAGTGGGAGGAATAGTGTCCCATCATTGGTGTCAGTGGAAGGAATAGTGCCCCATCATTGGTATCAGTGGGGGGAATAGTGCCCCATCATTGGTGTCAGTGGAAGGAATAGTGCCCCATCATTGGTATCAGTGGGAGGAATAGTGTCCCATCATTGGTGTCAGTGGAAGGAATAGTGCCCCATCATTGGTGTCAGTGGAAGGAATAGTGCCCCATCATTGGTGTCAGTGGGAGGAATAGTGCACCATCATTGGTGTCAGTGGAAGGAATAGTACCCTATCATTGGTATCACTAGGAGGAATAGTGCCCCATCATTGGTGTCAGTGGGAGGAATAGTGCCCCATCATTGGTGTCAGTGGGAGGAATAGTGCCCCATCATTGGTATCAGTGGGAGGAATAGTGCCCCATCGTTGGTGTCAGTGGAGGGAATAGTGCCCCATCATTGGTGTCAGTGGGAGGAATAGTGCCCCATCATTGGTATCAGTGGGAGGAATAGTGCCCCATCGCTGGTGTCAGTGGGAGGAATAGTGCCCCATCATTGGTGTCAGTGGGAGGAATAGTGCCCCATCATTGGTGTCAGTGGGAGGAATAGTGCCCCATCATTGGTGTCAGTGGAGGGAATAATATCCCATTGTTGCAATCAGTGGGAGAAAAACACAATTTAATTCTTTTTCAGTCTTCATAGCTCCAAAGTGAGAAATTCACTTTGAAAAACACTCCCCTAGTATTTCAAGCAGTTGGCATCTTGAGTAAGGGCAGATGATTCATGCAGCATTTACTTTTTGGAATCCATATACATGCAGGCAGGAGGGTGTGCTTAGCTGAGAAAGCCCCTGCTCCCCTCCTGAAGACTCCTGAGATGCAGCCATATTGAGTTAGGGCAGATGATTCCTTTAGCATTTACATCTTGGAATCCATCTGCCCTTAGCTCAAGCATGCAGGCAGGAGGGTGTTCTTAGCTGAGAAAGCCCTTCTCCCCTCCTGGTGACTCTTGGGATGCAGCCATCTTGAGTTAGGGCAGATGATTAAAGTAGCATTTATATCTTGGAATCCATCTGCCCTTAGCTCAAACATGCAGGCAGGGAGGTGTGCTTAGCTGAGAAATCCCCTGCTCCCCTCGTGAAGACTCCTGGGTTGCAGACATCTTGAGTTAGGGCAGATGATTCATTCAGCAATTTCTTTCTGACATCCATCTGCCCTTAGCTCAGGCATGCAGGCAGAAGGTTGTGCTTAGATGAGAAAGTCCCTCCTCAAGGCTCCTGGGATGCAGCCATCTTGAGTAAGGGCAGATGATTCAGGTAGCATTTCAGCCTTGGAATCCATCTGCCCTTAACTCAGGCATGCGGACAAGAGTGTGTGCTTATCCAAGAAAGCCCCCCCTCCTCTCCTAAAGACTTCTCAGATGTATAACATCATTTTGGCCTAGGCCAGAAACCAGGAAGTAACTGAAAATTTTAAAAAAGTTTAAAAGCAGTAAATATAATGTACCTTCCCATCTATGTACTAATACTGGCAGCATAAAGAATACAAATAGTGCTGATTGAGGGAGTTTAGTTCCAGACGAGTCCTACAGGCCAGCCAGTAGAGTGTGAGGAGGCGCTCTTTTCTCGGGTCACATCTTAGGGGGAAGGTACAGCTCCATGGAATACTCCAATCTCCGGTTACATGCTTCCTGTTCATTCTGTGTTTGATATCAAGCAGTGACCGCTTCAGTGTGGTCAAGCCATTGAAAACCGATTTCTGATTGGTCACATTTGCCTAATATAGAGAAACCGAGATCCAATGCATAGCGAGGAATCCTTTTGTTCCTCCACATACCCGCATCCTGCGTCGTCTGCGCTCCTGCGTTGGATAAATCCAGCGTCCTGTTAATTAGCGATAAGAGGAGCCATCGCAGGTTCGCGTCGTACAAGACGGATGGCGATAATATGACGCTAGGAACGGCGGGCTGCAATACGCGATTATCAGCTCCGATGTGCGCACAGCCCCGTCCGCTCCAATCCATCAGGACGGCTCGTTCATTTGCATCTTTAACTAATGCAGAGAGACAAAGCGCCAGACACACCGCGGACCGCGTCCTTCTCTCCGCCATGACTACGGCGCCCTGGGAGAGGAAAGCGTTCTGTGTAGTCGCCAATGTTTTGTAATTTCCAGGGACATCCCGCCGCTCAGTCTGTTCTGTCATCCCGTATTATCGGGGCGCACGTCCTGCCGATACGCTTCCCTATTGGAGGAAACTGAAGACTTCACTTACCAGATAATTCCTTTCATTCAAAGGAGGTTTGTTGGCTGTTCAGACTGATGTGAATTCTAGATATTGGGGGGGGGGGGGTAGATTTATGCCGGCCACAGATGGATCGACAATCGGCCAATTTTTTCGCACCGTTAGTGGGTTAATTGGTCATTTTGGTCATTAATTGGTCAGGGTTTTTGCACATATTTTTTATTGGGCATGTTGGAAAATTTGCGGCCGATGTTGACGATCGCCCGATTTTTCCAGCAATGACGGGCAAATCGGCCGATTATTTTACCAGTAAAAAATCTGTGCATGAGCCGTGACCTGCAAGAAGAAGAAAAAGAAGAAGAATTCCAGTCCGCTATTATATTTTATATGAAAAAGTCTTGCGGTTGCAACAATGTATCCATTTGTATCCGAACAAAAACATCTGTACCCGAATAATGTACTACAATGTTGTTATTTGGATACAAATGGATACATTGTTGCAACCGCAAGACTTTTTCATATAAAATATAATGCGGACTGAAAGTCGTCTTCCTCTTCTTCCTCTTCTTCTCCTCCTTCCTCATCTTCTTCTTCTTCCTCTTCTTCTTCTATCTCTTCTCCTTCTTCCTCTTCCTCTTCTATCTCTTCTTCCTCTTCTTCTTCTTCTTCCTCTTCTATCTCTTCTTCTTCTTGCAGTGTTGCATGACCGCGCAATTGTCATTCAAAATGTGACAGCGCTGAAAGCTGAAAATTGTCCTGGACAGGAAGGGGGTGAAAGTGTCCGGACTGGAAGGGGGGAAAGTGTCCGGACTGGAAGGGGGTGAAAGTGTCCGGACTGGAAGGGGGTGAAAGTGTCCGGACTGGAAGGGGGTGAAAGTGTCCGGACTGGAAGGGGGAAAGTGTCCGGACTGGAAGTGGGGGAAAGTGTCTGGACTGGAAGTGGGGGAAAGTGTCCGGACTGGAAGGGGGGGAAAGTGTCCGGACTGGAAGGGGGGGGTGAAAGTGTCCGGACTGGAAGGGGGGGAAAGTGTCCGGACTGGAAGGGGGTGAAAGTGTCCGGACTGGAAGGGGGTGAAAGTGTCCGGACTGGAAGGGGGTGAAAGTGTCCGGACTGGAAGGGGGGAAAAGTGTCCGGACTGGAAGGGGGGAAAAGTGTCCGGACTGGAAGGGGGTGAAAGTGTCCGGACTGGAAGGGGGTGAAAGTGTCCGGACTGGAAGGGGGGAAAAGTGTCCGGACTGGAAGGGGGGAAAAGTGTCCGGACTGGAAGGGGGTGAAAGTGTCCGGACTGGAAGGGGGGGGAAAGTGTCCGGACTGGAAGGGGGTGAAAGTGTCCGGACTGGAAGGGGGTGAAAGTGTCCGGACTGGAAGGGGGTGAAAGTGTCCGGACTGGAAGGGGGTGAAAGTGTCCGGACTGGAAGGGGGTGAAAGTGTCCGGACAGGAAGGGGGGGAAAGTGTCCGGACTGGAAGGGGGGAAAGTGTCCGGACTGGAAGGGGGTGAAAGTGTCCGGACAGGAAGGGGGGGAAAGTGTCCGGACAGGAAGGGGGGGAAAGTGTCCGGACTGGAAGGGGGTGAAAGTGTCCGGACAGGAAGGGGGGGAAAGTGTCCGGACAGGAAGGGGGGGAAAGTGTCCGGACTGGAAGTGGTTAAAAAAAAACAGAATGGATGAAAAAGAGATGTAAACAGAGGACAAATGGATGTAAACGGACAAATAATGTCTGTGAATTGATGTAAACTGATCCGTTTTTTCTTGGAACTGATGAAAACAACAGAACGACGGTGTAAAAGGGGCTTATGAATACATTCTGGAATATAATTTTTTTCTTTATAAAGTTTTGTTGTCACTTAAGTCCCTTTCTTGACCTTTTTGTGTTTTGTTTTGTAGATAAATGTAGTATATTCTGCGTTCCCGCTCCGTCGGAGTTCCCCTTTAAGCACGCCGCCAGCAGAGTGTAGCGCTGGTTCTCCTCTCGGCGAGGAAGTTCCGTCTTCGCAGATATGATTGGAGGCGGTATCGTTTACACCGAGTGTACAAACAGCCATGAATATTAATAAGTATCAGATTGATTTACTACAATAGGAAATAAAAAACGCGAGCGCGGCCGGATGCTTATTAAAAGTGGCGGCTGTTTGGGTGGCGCGGTGATTTCTCGCCTGCCGCGGTGAAATATAACAAGCGGGGACGGCGCCGGTGAATACAGCTGAAGCCCGGTGAAAAATTCATTTGTTTACATTTCATTTCATTTACAGGGGAGCAGCGAAGTGCCGGCTGCGTGGCGGAAGACACGCCTCCTGTCTCCGGAACTCCCGGGACTTTCCTGGAACTTTTACGAGGGCGATCATGTGATACCGGCTGTACCATAGGTCATAGGTCAGCCTGAACCCTGACTGCAGCAAATATCCACTGCTGCCAGGTTGGGTTTAAAGTGGACCTGTCTGAAATATGACACGCCTGACGCGCCGCAGTATGCAGCTACAGAAATGCTCCGCCTGCTCTTATTAACCCCTTCATGGCCGAAACGGAACGCCCAAGCCTAATTTTGAATGTTGTGTATCTGGGTACCCCTTCCCATCCACCCCAGCATCTCTTCTGAATGGGCAGGGAAATGGGTGGAAGAGAGATCAGCCAATCAGGTGACCTCTGTGATTGGCTGTCGCAGTGGTCACATGATCAGAAGTCAGTCCTGCCAGCAACTGATCATTAGCGGGGACCAAGAACTGTCTTTCACAGCTCAGCGGTGCATATGTGCATTGTGGGGGCCATAAAGCCAAAGAGGCCCTAAAGGACTTAATGTACTCCAGGGGCCCTCTAGGACACCCCGGTTGGCAGACTGCTGTCGCTTAAAGTTAAAAATTCACTTTGCTTTCTATTCTTGGGTCCAGCGCTCATCAACACCTATTCTTGACAGGGATGATGTCATCAGTCTGCTGCAGGCAGGAGGAAGCATTTCCTCAGTCTCCCCTCCCCCAGTGATCAGACTGTACATTGTAACTCAGTAGAAGGAGGAGGAAGCTTTTCTTCAGTCTCCCCTCCCCCGGTGATCAGACTGTACATTGTAACTCTGTAGAAGGAGGAGGGGCGTTTCCTCAGTCTCCCCTCCCCCGGTGATCAGACTGTACATTGTAACTCTGTAGAAGGAGGAGGCAGCGTTTCCTCAGTCTCCCCTCCCCGGTGATCAGACCTTACATTGTGACTCTGTAGAAGGAGGAGGAGGCGTTTCCTCAGTCTCCCCTCCCCCGGTGATCAGGCCGTACATTGTAACTCTGTAGAAGGAGGAGGAGGCGTTTCCTCAGTCTCCCCTCCCCAGTGATCAGGCCGTACATTGTAACTCTGTAGAAGGAGGAATAGGCGTTTCCTCAGTCTCCCCTCCCCCAGTGATCAGGCCGTACATTGTAACTCTGTAGAAGGAGGAGGAGGCGTTTCCTCAGTCTCCCTTCCCCCAGTGATCAGACTGTACATTGTAACTTTGTAGAAGGAGGAGGAAGCTTTTCTCAGTCTCCCCTCCCCCAGTGATCAGACTGTGCATTGTAACTCTGTAGTAAGAGGAGGAAGCATTTCCTCAGTCTCCCCTCCCCCAGTGGTCAGACTGTACATTGTAACTTTGTAGAAGGAGGAGGAGGCATTTCCTCAGTCTCCCTTCCCCCAGTGGTCAGACTGTACATTGTAACTCTGTAGAAGGAGGAATAGGCATTTCCTCAGTCTCCCTCCCCCAGTGATCAGGCCGTACATTGTAACTTTGTAGAAGGAGGAGGGGCATTTCCTCAGTCTCCCCTCCCCCAGTGATCAGACTGTACATTGTAACTCCGTAGAAGGAGGAGGAAGCGTTTCCTCAGTCTCCCCTCCCCCAGTGATCAGACTGTACATTGTAACTCCGTAGAAGGAGGGGGAAGCGTTTCCTCAGTCTCCCCTCCCCCAGTGATCAGACTGTACATTGTAACTCCGTAGAAGGAGGAGGAAGCGTTTCCTCAGTCTCCCCTCCCCCAGTGATCAGACTGTACATTGTAACTCCGTAGAAGGAGGAGGAAGCGTTTCCTCAGTCTCCCCTCCCCCAGTGATCAGACTGTACATTGTAACTCCGTAGAAGGAGGGGGAAGCGTTTCCTCAGTCTCAGTAGCTGTGATTGGAGCCTCACTCTGGAATCTGATGTTCTGGGATATTGATATCTATAGACAATTTATTGATGAAATCCTCGGCTTGAACCCGCTATGATTGCTTACTACCAGGAATCCATTTAGTTGTCTCATTTGTCTCGGCTGCATCTGTTCATCCTTCCTGGACACGTAGTCCACCAATCTGTAAGGATCGGGGGAAATCGGGGGTCCTGGTCTCAGCGGCCTGTCGAGTGTTTCCACCTCGTATCCATCGATCGATGTCCCAGTGTTTGTCGGCTGTCGTCAGTCCCGGATGGTGTCGTAGATCAGATTTAGTCCCTTCCAGCTACGGATGGGCAGCAATTACAGAGGAGCGGCAATGCTTGTACTGCCCCTCCCCCCCCAACATAATGGTGTTTTATGGTGACAATGCCCCGGCCGCAGCCTTTACCACCCCCCTTTGTCCCGGCACTCGGCCATCCATCGCTCCGGCCTGTCAGCGGCCAAGGATAACAGTATTAGCTACGCGGCGCCACCGGCCCCCCGAACCGCTCTCCTCTTCTCCCCGACCCGCCGAGTTCCGGCCGTAAAAGTGAGATACAACCAATTTGTGGTGCTTTATGTCCGGACCTCGGCCATATTTCCTGGGCCGCGGGTGCTTCATTCATCGCTGGAGGTTAGGACCGGCGACTCGCGCCCCCAAACCTCCCCGTAAATCGCTGCAAAGCTGGCAGCTGAAACCCGTGTTTGCCGTGTAATTCCGCAATCTCCCACTTCAAGGGGGCGTCTGGCTGTTTGATATTGTCAGAGTAAAGGGTTGCTGCGTGCGAATCAAAGGCTTCCGAGGTGAGAATTCCCCGTACCGCCTCACAAAGGCGCGCTAAAGATGATTTGGATTGTTTCAGGGGTGTCCCCCCCCCATCTCCTTTGTGTGATGCAAGGGTGCTCTGAGTCGCTTGACAGCTGCCATATTGGCGTTCTTTCATCCGGGAGTATGACTGATGGTGGCGGATGTGTCTGCTGTGCAGCCGGAGCGCTCACATACTCCCACCACAGGGGCGGACTGACCATGTGGAAACGGGCACTGCCCGAGGGCCCGGGGTCAGTAAGGGGCCCCATGAGATGCCCCTGGTACCTTTTTCATAGGCTTTTTTGAGTTTGGGCAAGGACACAGGGGACCCATGATTTCCTATTGCCGGGGGGCCCCATGAGTTGTCAGTCCGCCCCTGTCCCACCAATGCTCATATAGCGCTGTACAGAGGGGGTGCCTTGGCGGAGAGCTGGGGCCTTACAGTGCTGGGGTCCTGGGTTCACTTCCTGTCAGGGAATTTGTACTGGCCTTGTTTGGGTGGGCTTCAAAGATTATACCAAAGTTACTGACTACCCTACATTGGTGGTGTGTGACTGTGGGGGAGGGGACATTAGAGTGTAAGCTCTTCTGGTACAGAGACTGATGTGACTGTGGGGGAGGGAACATTAGAGTGTAAGCTCCTCTGGTACAGAGACTGATGTGACTGGGGGGAGGGGACATTAGAGTGTAAGCTCTTCTGGTACAGAGACTGATGGGACAGTGGGGGAGGGGACATTAGAGTGTAAGCTCTTCTGGTACAGAGACTGATGGGACTGTGGGGGAGGGGACATTAGAGTGTAAGCTCTTCTGGTACAGAGACTGATGGGACTGTGGGGGAGGGGACATTAGAGTGTAAGCTCCTCTGGTACAAAGACTGATATGACGTGGGGGAGGGGACATTAGAGTGTAAGCTTTTCTGGTACAGAGACTGATGGGACTGTGGGGGAGGGGACATTAGAGTGTAAGCTCTTCTGGTACAGAGACTGATGGGACTGTGGGGGAGGGGACATTAGAGTGAGCCAGTCACATCAGTCTCTGTACCAAAGGAGCTTACACTCTAATGTCCCCTCCCTCACAGTCACATCAGGCTCTGTACCAGAGGATCTTACAGTGATCTCTGTACAGCGCTGTGGTATATGTCAGAGCTATATAAATGTATAATAATAATAGTGTGTGACTGTGGGGGAGGGGACATTAGAGTGTAAATTTTTTGTTTATTAAGATCTTGCAAACAAAAAACATCATAAAAATCATATTTACATATATACAGAATAAAAATATGTATTTTTAAACAAAACCAGCTTACTTCAGCAAAATAACAAATCCTGACCGTCACCTAAACACCCCCTCAGGCTAAGAAACGATTAAACATTCACCCCACACATTGATCCCACACATTCATCCCATACATCAATCCCATGCATGCAGCCTTTCTTCAAAAATCTGATGTTACAAAATCTAGGGGACGTGAAAGGACAGAAAGAGAAGCCACGCCCCCAGAGACTGACAGACAGCAGCTACGGGGACCTGACATTCCTCCACGCCTTTGTCCAGGCTCCCGGCTGCCACCTGTCCTTCTCAAGACCCCGAATCTTCCCAACCTCACCCAGAATGTTGTTCACCACCACCTCCACAGGAAGGACTTTTTTGCGAATGGAAACCTGACACCGTGTATTCCACATGTGGTAACGGACTACTAAGCTAACTAGAAAAAGTGTCTCAAAATCAAAATCCCGGTGAGTCTGAAAGGCTCCGTAAGACCACTCCGCGTAACTCAAGCGGGAAAGGAAAGGGATCCCCAGAGCCCCACCCACC
Source organism: Staurois parvus (assembly GCF_062004578.1). Classification (NCBI taxonomy): domain Eukaryota; kingdom Metazoa; phylum Chordata; class Amphibia; order Anura; family Ranidae; genus Staurois; species Staurois parvus. Next base: position 77,691 of record NW_028320252.1, read on the forward strand.
CGCTTGTAGACTTCTATATTGAAGGGGCACTGAAGCAAGAAATGGTCCATCGTCTCCTCCACCCCACCGCACTCCACTCTTGGACAACTACGGTTCTCCGCAGAGCGATGCTTCAGGTTGCCCTTCACATAGAGTCTGCCATGGAACGAGAGCCAGGCCAAATCCCGAAACTTTAAAGGGATTCTCTCCAGATTCATCAAACGCAGACCCTCCCTCATAACCGGGCCTGGGCAATCCCTCAAGGCCAATGGCTCGCTAAAGGCAGATTCAACAACCTTCCTCTCCAGGGCCTTCCTAGGAAGAGATTTAATTTCCTCCGCCGTCACTCGCCATTGCCGAAGCATTTTCAGACACGGGGCAACATAAGCCGGGAGCTTACCATGTTGGACCCTCAGGCTTTTCACCGGCCCACCATTCTCCCAGCTCCGTAGAAAAGGCCTAAACCAGGACTGAAAAATACCAACCCACCCAGGCGGTTCCTCTGCCAGCATGCTACCAAAATTATGTTTCAAAAACATCAGAGAAAAGAAGACCATACCTAGGCCACCCATCCGCCTGGGAAGGTAGGTTACAGACCTCTTAATGAGGTTCAGTTTGTGCCCCCATAACAGCTGGAAGAAACAACTGTAGATCCTCGCATAGAGAGACACTGGCAAAACACAGACAAAGCTGACATACAGAAATACCGGGATCAGGTAAGTTTTAATCAGGTCAATCCTTTCCCTGTAAGAGAGTTTCCAATCCTTCCAGCTGGCAACCTTGGCATCGGCATCTTGTAGCCTGCTTACCCAATTTGCAAGGCCGTAATCACCGGGACCAAATCTGATGCCTAAAACTTTAATTTCCTGCTGGGGCTCTGGGAAGGCGTCCGGAAGGGTAAAGCCTTCGCCTTCCTCTCCCATCCAGAAAACCTCACTCTTATCCTGATTGATCTTTGAGCCAGATGCCTCAGCATACTGTTCCATCACCGAGACCACCTCCTCTGCCTCCTGCGTCCCGGAGATGAAAACAGACACGTCATCAGCATAGGCCACGACCCTCAGAGGGGGCTCCCCAGGAATGCCCAAAGGAACTCCACACCACGGTCCGCTCTCTAACCTCCAAATGAAGGGATCGATTACAAACGCATATAGCAGAGGACTCAAAGGACATCCCTGACGCACACCTGAGCCAACCTCAAAGGGCCGTCCAATCCAACCATTCACAAGCATGAAGCTTTCAGCCCCTCTGTATAAGGTCTTTAGCCAATCGATAAAGCCCCCCTCCAGGCCATACTTGCCAAGAAGCAGCCATAGGTACTCATGATTGACTCGATCAAAAGCTTTGGCCTGATCCAATGCCAGCAGGAACTTTCCCCAGCCTGCAGCCCTGCACCGCTCCAGGGCCTCCCGGACAGCTAACACCGCTGAAAAAGTGCTTCTTCCCTGAACCGAACAGTGCTGATGGCGAGAAAGTAAATTGCCCGCAACAGATGATAAACGCCAGAAAATAATTTTTGCCAATATCTTCCTATCAACATTGAGAAGGCTAATGGGCCGCCAATTCTCAATTCTCGAGGAATCCTTACCCTTTGACAGAAGAATCACTGCAGATTGTCGCATGGAGGGAGAGAGTGAACCCTCTCTCAGACAGCCATTAAACACCTCCACCAAATATGGGGCCAGAGTCACCTTAAAGTGCTTATAAAACTCGGCTGTCAATCCGTCTGGCCCAGGCGACTTCTTCATGGCAAGCTGATCAATAGCTTTCACCACCTCATCTGCCATGATGTCCTCTGTCAAACTCACAAGAGAACTGCCATTTCCCAGTCCTGGAGTAGAGTCCAGAAAACCCGACATGCTCGCCCGATCGAGGTCCCTCCTACCCAGGAGGTCAGCATAATATGACCTGGAGGTTTCCAGGATCCCTGACTTGGACTTGGTCAGGGAACCCGTACTGTCAACCAGGCCTACAACTGACTTAACTGCTCTACCTTGTTTGCAGTTCTGGTAAGGGTCGGGCGAGTGATACTTCCCATAATCCCTTTCCAGAACCAAAGAGGCATGCCTGTCATATTGACACTGCCTGAGCAAGAGTTTAACCTCAGAGATCGCTTCTGGATCTCCATTATTCGAGACAAGCCGATCGAGCTTCCTCCGCAGACGCTGGTAGGTGACATACTTATCAAGCTGTTTATTCCTTCCTATGGCCTTGAAAAACCCAACGATCCTTCGTTTTGTAAGCTCCCACCACTCGGACTTACTGCTGCAAACGTCCATGATTGATACCTGTGCCTGAAAAAAATCCTCAAAGGATTGACTCACCTTCTCATCGTCCAGGAGTGCCGAATTCAGCTTCCAGGTACCCCTCCCCTTAGGTGGTGTATCGGGGCCACTCAGAGTCACAGACAGAATACAGTGATCGGAAAACTCCACCGCCTGACACACTGGTGCCGAGAAGGCGGAGTTCCCCTTTAAAAAAAAACTATCTATTCTACTCTGACTAGAACCTCGCTGAAAAGTGAATCCCGTGTCGTCTGGGCAGCAATGAATGTGCACATCAACCAGACCTGCCTCTCTAGCCGTCACAGTCCAGCCTGACTCCGGTCCCTCTCCTGTCCTTAGTCCTAGTGACGGTGTTAAAGTCACCACCGAAGACAACTTGCTGGGCTGTAAAAAGGAAAGGCTTGATCTTCATGAAGAGGCATTTCCTGTCCCATTTTGTCTGGGGCCCATAGATGTTAATCAGGCGCAGGTCCTGCCCCCCCATGGAGACGTCTAAGACCATGCATCTCCCCATTTCTACCTCAATAATCCGCCGACAGGTTACCATGCCGGAAAAAAGTACCGCAACTCCAGTGTAAGGCTCGGCTGCAAGAGACCAGAAGGAGGGGCCGCGCCTCCACTCCTTCTTCGCCATATGAACATCCCCCAAACTGGACAACCTGGTCTCCTGCAAAAAGAAAATGTCAGCATCAAACCTGCTGAGCAAAAATAAGGCCATGTTACGAGCGCTTACTGATTTTATGCTGGCGACATTAATGGTCGCCACCTTCAAAGGAGTGGGAACCGCCATCAGGATGATCGAGGTACCCGTTTCTTAGCCTGCTTACCCCCCTCCCTACTTGGAGACCCTACACGCTTCATAGTCCTCTGTGATTCCTCCTCCATGGAAACCAGAGACTCATCCCCTGAAGATCCCTCATCCTCCACCTCAGATAACACATCAAATGTATTTGACACCTCCACCCTCCCAGGGTCAGGTACAGGCACATCCTTCTTCCGCTTCTTCTTCCCAGACTTCCTTTTTGCCTCCAACCACTCCATATCATCATTTGATAAACCGGACCGCAAAGCCCCCTCCCCTTCCCTTCCACCATCACCAACAACATCATCCACCCCACTCTCTCCACTCACCACAGCAGTCCCCCCAACCTTCACCCCAATACCCCCACCATCATTCACTCCACCCCCCAGCGCCTCACGCGCTCTGACCCTCCGACGCCGGGGAGGGGGGGTCGGTGCAACCATACACATTGGTCCAGTTCCCTCCACAGCCCCCACTACCTCTGGGGAAACTGACACAGGAGGATCAGACACAACATCCACGGACACTGACTCAGGGGGCACAACACAAGGAGATGACACATTAGAGGGACCATCAGACACTGGGACCACAGGGACAGAGACATTGGGGACCCCTGGCCCAGCCCCCCTCTCCTCTGCCTCCTCCATGTCCAGACGAAAAAACTCTTCCACCAAAGCTGACTGGTTGTGCATGGCCTCAGGGCACCGGTTGTAGGAATGGCCAATCTTATCACACAGATTGCACCTGATGATATTACAATCTTTAGCCAGGTGCCCCAGATCCTGACATAGGGAGCACTTCATCTCTGGACATGAGGAGGCCAAGTGACCCCGAGAACCGCACTTATTGCAGAGCTTGGGCTGTCCAGGGTAGAACACCACAATCCTGTCCTTCCCAATGAAGGCTGAGGAGGGCAGATGCTGGACCACATTCCCACACACATACAACCTCATCTGCACCGACCACCCACCAGTCCATATCCCTCTCTCATCCACAATCTTCCTCAGGGGTGCAAGTAGCTCCCCAAATCTCCTCAGCCAGACAGCCAAGTCAGCCGAAGGAATGGACTCATTCCGTACTAGAATGGTGACCGTCTTCACTAGAGGTTGGCGTGAGACCACCTTTGGGACGAGTCCCCTCCACTCCGGCAGACCCTTATACATGTGTTCATACTTCTCCCAGAATATATCCAGAGACTCGGGGCGCACAAAGGACAGATCATATTCATAGGATCCTACAGGGCTGATCAAGGCGAAGATGTCATCCGCCCTAAACCCCATCTCCAAAATCCTGTCCACCACCGACATCCTGACCGGGGGAGCACCCCCACCCTCCCATCTGAGCTGCACCAAATTCCTCCTCCTGAAGGACAGGGGTGCAGATGGCAGGCCTGCAGCAGATCTCCCCCAGAGCTGACAGCATGATGTGACCCCCTCCTCCCAGCCAGAGCCCCAGCATAGGTCTTATTTGCAGCATTAGATGTAGTGGACCTTAAAGCTGCACCCCGCCCATTGGTTGCAGGAACCTCAGAGCCCCCGCTCTGCAGACCACCATCAGAGGCAGCAGCAGTCACTCCATCCACCAACACACAGGCATTCCCCTTTCCAGCATTGCAAGCACTCTTATCATCCATATGTTTCCTTTCACTCGTGGCACTACTGCTCCCAGCAGACTCACTCACACCAGATGCTCCTGTCTCCCCCTCCCCCAACATACTCCTCTTAGGCAAAAGCCTTCCACTCCTGGTCACTCTCCCCTGGGTTTCAGCAACACCTTTCAGAGTGCTGCTGACAATTTCCCTCCCACCATTTTCTGCTGCATTTGCAGCCATCAGCAGGGATTGTCCAGCAAGTGTGTCAGATCCCCCCTTTACCTTCCCCCCAGCAGAGTCCACAGTCCCAGGGTTCCTGGTATCAGAGTCCTCAGTCCCAGCAGAGTGCAGTCCTGCAGGCACAGCAGCCATCTTCCCTGCAGAGCTCTGTGCACACACAGGAGGATTTCCCTCCAAAACACTGCAGTGCACATGGCTGTCCACACTGGAGTCCAAAATGGGACTTTTAATAAAGCGCGGCTTTTCTGTTTTTTTCTCCTTTACAGGACCAGGTACAGAGTCCTCACCGTCATCTTCATCCTCAGAGTCCTCAGAAAAGCGGAAAGTTCTTCCAATTAGGGAAGACTCCAATTCCTCAATGTACTTTAGCAGCCCTCCACCATATTCCTCTACCTCCTGTGCTGTTCCTCCAGCTTGCTGTGGAGGGAGGGGGGCAGAGGCTGACATTTCCTCCAGGGAAGCAGATCCTGAGGTGGATGGGATAGCAGGGGCAGCATCCAGGACCCCCTCCTCGCTCTCCACCCGTACTGCCACCGCCGATGCTGGATCCTTACCGGAGTCTCCCTTCATCTTCCGGAACCTCTCCTCATTCCGGAACTTTTCTCTGAAAGCTCCGCTCTTCTCCTTCAGCGTCTTTACCAGATTCTGCTGCTTCTTAATGGCGACCTCCAAACCCTTCATCTCCGGCTTCATGCTCTGCCTCTTGCTGCTCCATGACTTGTCATGGAGAACTTTCTTCTTCTTGTAGTCAGTTTTCAGACTCACCAACTTTTCCTCCTCCTTTGCGATTCTCACCAGATAATCAGCAACCCGCTCTCTGAAGACAGGGAGGGATTCCCCACTTTTAGGGCCACAGCCAAGGTCTTCAGGTGCTGGTAAAGTATGGGAAGGCAAGCTGGGTCCCTCAGGGGGAGCATGGTCTGAGCCTAGCCCAGAAGAGGCCATGTTTCTGGGGCCAGGCGAGCTGGCCTGGCCCCCTAGTGCCTGGAGAGGGAGAGCACCTGCAGCACAACCTCTCTGGTGCAGAGTGTAAGCTCCTCTGGTGCAGAGACTGATGTGACTGTGGGGGAGGGGATATTAGAGTGTAAGCTCCTCTGGTACAGAGACTGATAGGACTGTGGGGGAGGGGACATTAGAGTGTAAGCTCCTCTGTACAGAGACTGATGTGACTGTGGGGGAGGGGACATTAGAGTGTAAGCTCCTCTGGTACAGAGACTGATGTGACTGTGGGGGAGGGGACATTAGAGTGTAAGCTCCTCTGGTACAAAGACTGATGTGACGTGGGGGAGGGGACATTAGAGTGTAAGCTTTTCTGGTACAGAGACTGATGTGACTGTGGGGGAGGGGACATTAGAGTGTAAGCTCCTCTGGTACAGAGACTGATGGGACTGGCTCAGTGATCTCTGTACAGCGCTGCGGTATATGTCAGAGCTATATAAATGTATAATAATAGTGTGGGGGGGCATTAGAGTGTAAATTTTTGTTTATTAAAAATCTTAAAATAAACAACATAATAAAAATATATTTACATATATACAGAAAAAACAAACCCCAAGAGGAATCCATAATCTGATGAGAGAACATGGGGCTTGTGACATATTTAGAAGTGGCTGAATATTGTTGGTGTTGCTCATCCGTAAAGCCTTTCATGAAGGACACATCCACCCGTGATGAGCAGACCTCGCTCTCTTGGCCCAGGGCGCGCTTTTACCCTAAAAGCATGGGACACAACAGATTCCAGATGTTCCTCTGCCTCCCAGCTGGTGGATCTATCTGCGGGCTCTGCCTCCCAGCTGGTGGATCTATCTGCGGGCTCTGCCTCCCAGCTGGTGTCCCCCTCGTTATCTCTAAGTGCCATCACCGGATCTAATCGGATTGGCCGTCCAAAGAGTCTCATTTTACCCTGGACAGGGGATTTGATGTTTCCTTCAGGGTTTCTATCATTCCTTAATGTGGGGTGACGATGACATTTGTCAGACGTGACAGTAAAGCGTCCGCTGAGGCCTCTGCGCTCCCCCAGATACAATATGGAGATGAGATGTCACAGGAGCGTGCTTTATCTGCCCTCAGAGAGCTTCCTTAAATGCTCCACTCATAGGAGGCGTGATCACCCCTTCCCAGGACAGCCGTAAAAAGACAAATATAATAACAGGCTTTTCCAAGTCACCGGCCACTAATGTCAGATGGGCCATTTGTGGAATTAAATTCTGGAGGGTGACATCACTCTGTATTAATGAGGGAGAGGAGCCTGACCTGAGGACGCTCTGCGAAAAAAGGACATCTATCAAATCCACCCATCTGTCTGTCTGCCTGTCCATCTATCCATCCTCATATACATTTGTTATTATTATCTCTTTCTTTATTCTTCTTCCTCCCTATCTCTATCTATCTATCATCTATCTATTATCTATCTATCTATTATCTATCTATTATCTATCTATCTATCTATTATCTATCTATCTATCTATTATCTATCTATCTATTATCTATCTATCTATTATCTATCTATCTATCTATCATCTATCTATTATCTATCTATCTATTATCTATCTATCTATCTATTATCTATCTATTATCTATCTATCTATCTATTATCTATCTATCTATTATCTATCTATCTATTATCTATCTATCTATTATCTATCTATCTATCTATCATCTATCTATTATCTATCTATCTATTATCTATCTATCTATTATCTATCTATTATCTATCTATCTATCTATTATCTATCTATCTATCTATCTATCTATCTATCTATCTATCTATCTATCTATTATCTATCTATCTATCTATTATCTATCTATCTATTATCTATCTATCTATCTATCTATCTATCTATTATCTATCTATCTATTATCTATCTATCTATCTATCTATCTATCTATCTATCTATCTATCTATCTATCTATTATCTATCTATTATCTATCTATCTATCTATTATCTATCTATCTATCTATCTATCTATCTATCTATCTATCTATCTATCTATCTATCTATTATCTATCTATCATCTATCTATCTATCTATCTATCTATTATCTATCTATCATCTATCTATCTATCTATCTATCTATCTATCTAACTATTATCTATCTATCTATTATCTATCTATCTATCTATCTATCTATCTATTATCTATCTATTATCTATCTATCTATCTATCTATCTATCTATCTATCTATCTATCTATCTATTATCTATCTATTATCTATCTATCTATCTATCTATCTATCTATTATCTATCTATCTATCTATCTATCTATCTATCTATTATCTATCTATCTATCTATCTATCTATTATCTATCTATCTATCTATTATCTATCTATCTATCTATCTATCTATCTATCTATCTATTATCTATCTATTATCTATCTATCTATTATCTATATATTATCTATCTATTATCTATCTATTATCTATCTATCTATCTATCTATCTATCTATCTATCTATCTATCTATTATCTATCTATCTATCTATCTATCTATCTATCTATCTATCTATTATCTATCTATCTATCTATTATCTATCTATCTATTATCTATCTATCTATCTATCTATCTATCTATCTATCTATCTATTATCTATCTATCTATTATCTATCTATTATCTATCTATCTATCTATCTATCTATCTATCTATCTATCTATCTATCTATTATCTATCTATCTATCTATCTATCTATTATCTATCTATCTATCTATCTATTATCTATCTATTATCTATCTATTATCTATCTATCTATCTATCTATCTATCTATCTATCTATCTATCTATTATCTATCTATCTATCTATCTATCTATCTATCTATTATCTATCTATCTATCTATCTATCTATCTATCTATCTATCTATCCTTGTTATATCCATATGTTATCATTATTTATTTTTTTCCGCAATCCATATAGATTTTTACATTGTGGTAGCGTGTGGCTCTGTGTTCATCATTGCAGTGCCTCTCATTTACAATCGCACCCCAACACACCATTACAGTATCAAGTGACACCCCTGTCCTGTACCGCACCACATAATAGATGTGTCATGGCGCACTGCATTAAATAAGGAGTCATTTATGTTGTTTGGGCCGTTGCCATTTGTTGTGTAGAACTCCACAAGGACCTCAAAAGTCTGAAGCCAGACTAAGAGCCCACTTACCCTCCCCTACAGTGTCAAAGTCCAGGCCAGAGAGATGGTGGGGCATCTCTGCAACCCTCCTACAGATTTTATAGTGTTGTGGTCAGTGATGGGGTGGCATCAAGGTGTTTTAGACATCATGCTGAGACTTGTAGTCCCTCTGCAGCCGAGGCATTCATCTGCTGTCCCCAGTCTTCGCTGTTCACCTTTAATTCCCAGTTTGTACGGCCTGCTCGTAGGAGAGTCTACCAGTGGAAAGTCATTAGACGCTATGAAATATTTATGGGTGTAAAATGTAAAGTGTTTATCACTCAGCGTGGGACGGAGTGAAATATAGAGACAGACCTGTACAACTATGGGGGATAATGCAAATGATTCCGGCGACAGGCAAACAATTAGCGAGGTGATCATTTTCATCAGCACCGTATGACTCTCTTCCTCTCCTGAAAACGCCATTTACCACTCTGGGTGTTTCTTTGTGTTCTGATAATCATGTCGTCTGATTGATCTGCAGGAATTTGACAAAACAAAGGAATACAAAATCAAATCAATGCAAAACAGACAAAAAAAATTGTAGCAGCATTGAAAGTTGTCTGACGGAATCACCTATGACAACGGATCCCGGAACAATTCCCTTTGCAGAGGAGCTCTACGGATATCAGAGAGACAAGTTTATAATTCTGATTAGTGAAATCATTTTTCCATTGTAAGCACCCAGATCCCCCCACATTTCCTGGGATCGGTCAGATCTGGCCCATTTTCCCAGACTCTAAATCAAATCAATGCAAAACAGACAAAAAAATTGTAGCAACACGAAAAGTTGTCTGACGGGATCACCTATGACAACGGATCCCGGATAAATTCCCTTTCCAGAGGAGCTCTATGGATTTCAGAGGGACGAGTCAGTCACCAGAATATAGATATGAGATGGGTATAGAGGAACGCCAGGT
>NW_028320253.1:0-59990 GCF_062004578.1 Staurois parvus
GGAGATATTTGCTGTATTTACAGGTGAGCCGCCTTATGGGCTTACCTACTCAAGATCGAAAGCGGCATTTGCTACCGCTTTAAGGGCCGGTTCATACCATAGAAACGAAGTCCAGATGTGTTTCTGCATGCGCATTTTTGGCACGTTCCGGTACGTTTTTGATGCTTTCCTGTTAATTTTTTTTTTCCCCCTCTTTTGCTTCAGTTTAAGTAGGGACGTGTGTTCCAGGGCGTTTTTGGCGCGTTTTTTTATGCTTTTAAGGTTTTTTTTTTTTTTTTTTTTTTCCCTTTTTCTTTTGCTTCAATTTAAGTAGGGACGTGTGTTCCAGGGCGTTTTTGGCGCGTTCCAGTGCGTTTTTGAGGCTTTCGGGTTGTTTATTTATTTCCCCCCCCCCTCTTTGTTTCAATTTAAGCAGGGACATTTGTATTCCAGGGCGTTTTTGGCACATTCCAGTGCATTTTTTGATGCTTTCTGGGTAATTTTTTTTCCTCTCTTTTGCTTCAATTTGTGTGTGTGTGTGTGTGTGTGTGTTTTCTAGGGCGTTTTTTTGGTGTGTGTGGTCCCCCCCCCCGCCCCTTTCTTCAATTTTAAATAGGGACATGTGTGTTCCAGGGTGTTTTGTTGCTTTTTTAACGCGTTCCAGTAACAGTTTCCCCCCCCCCCGGGGCTTTTCCACTGTTTCCAAAGATTTCTCTTCTTTTATATATATATATATATATATATACTTCTATAGTTTATTTTTATCAATTAACAAAATAGAACACAACACTTCTATTTCTAAAAGATCTCCTTCATTTACAGCATTTTTCCCACCTGCCTAAAACTTTTGCACAATATGCGTATAATTTTTAACCGCAGATAGGCGAATGACTGCTACACTGCGGCCGGGCGTCATATGACATCCTCCCAGAACGCTCCCCCGGGGGCACGCGCCCGGCCATCTGTGTTCGCTGTGTCCTATAGACGCAGCTGATCACGTGATGTGGTAAAAGGCCAATCACAGTGGCCTTTACCATGTGATCAGCCGTGTCCAATGACACAGCAGATCACCGGTAAATGCCGTTGCCGGTTATCGGCTGCACTTTCCTCATGCTGTCACAGCGTGAGGAAAGTACTGCCGATAACCGGCAATTGTCAGAGGAGGGATCAGCACCGATCATCAGGGCACTGATTTATCAGTGCCCAGCAGTGCTGCCCACAAGTGCCCATCATTGACAGTCCGTGCCCAGCAGTGCTGCTTATCGGTGGAGCCTCATCAAAGCACATCAGTGAAGGAGACAAATTACCTGTTTGCAAAATGTTATAATAGAAACAAAGAAACTTTTTTTTTTTTTTTTTTTTCTGCATCACTTTTTGCAAAGGGAATATTTGCAACGCTAAAGTACATTCGTTTTGCGTTTTTTGGCACACTGACCCAGAAGTTGTAAAAACACAATCCTAATTTTTTTTTTTTTTTTCTGATACAGAAAATCTCTATACAGATAAAACACTATGTAGATTATTTACTAAAACTGGAGAGTGCAAAATCTGGTGCAGCTCTGCAGAGAAACCAATCGGCTTCCTGGTTTTATTGTCAACGCTTAACTGAAGATAGAAACTGATTGGCTGCCATGCACAGCTGCACCAGATTCTGAATGTGCCCCCCCCCCCCCCCCCATTGCACTACCTTCAGTAAAGTTTGAACAACTTCTGTATAATCTGGATTTCTATTTTTCTGACAGTTCGTGCCTACAGAGTCCGTATTCTGCTGGATTTGCAGAGTAGGAAGGTATGATCTGTATTGGTGTCGCTTTGTATCCATTGAATGTTCTGCTTGTAGTACATACTGTTTTTTTTTTTTTTTTTTTTTTTTTTTATTATTGTGTTCTATTACCAATGAAATGCATACTCCATGTGCCTAATTTTGAAGGAGATACAGTGGGCATAGAAAAGAATCCCCCCTCCCCCCCTTAAAATCACATTTTGTTGCTTTGAAGACAGACACAGTTTTTGTTTTATCCAGCAGTGTTTACTCTGTCTTCATTTCAGGCTGCAAAATAAACAAAATGTGATTTGTTTTAACCACTTCATTTCCCACCCCATGTACATAAATGGCCAGACGGGAGCAGTGCAGGGGCGGGTGGCCGTTTATATACGTCATCCCGCTTCCCTGTCTGTGCGCACTCCCTGGGAGCGCGCGGCACCGCGATCCAGTGCCCGATCTGTGTTCAGAACACCGATTGCTGTACAGGACCTCTGTGTGGGGTCAGACGGGAGCAGTGCAGGGGCGGGTGGCCGTTTATATACGTCATCCCGCTTCCCTGTCTGTGTGCGCTCCCTGGGAGCGCGCGGCACCGCGATCCAGTGCCCGCTGTGTCCAGAACAGCGATTGCTGTACAGGACCTCTGTATGGGGTCCCGATCATGTGATCACTGATCAGCCAATCAGTGATTGGAACGTGAGTGTATTTCTTATGTTTAATTGATGAATACAAGTTTAACCACTTCCCGTCCGGCCCATGTACATAAACAGCCGGACGGGAGCAGTGCAGGAGCGGGTGGCCGTGTACAAATTGCGCCCGCATTTACAGCCTGTGCGCGCTCCCTGGGAGCACCAATCGCTGTGCAGGGCCGCTGTGTGAGGTCCCGATCATGTGATCACTGATCAGCCAATCAGTGATCACATGAACAGTAGTAAACTATGTCACTGACTGACATCATTGCTTACTACATGTGAAATCTGTGAATGGTCACCAAGGTCACATGCTACAAGGCTGTTCACAACACCCTTGTACCATGTGACAAGCTGTGACCAATCACCGCTCACACAGTATTTCTCAGTGGCTGCAAGAATGCAGCCAGAGAGAAGTGATTGATTTTACAGCCTTTATGGGTGTAAAAAGCAATCAGTGTTGAAGGATTTTTTTTTTTTTGTCACCCGCACAAGTAGTACAGTGTCACTATGGTGACACTCTACTGCTGGGGTGACAGTATGTTAAAAAACAAAACAAAACCATAATCTAAAAATTTAAAAATGTTTTTGTTATAACCCAAATTGGTTAATTTTTTTTACTAAAAAGATGGCTGAATACATTTTGGCCAAGATTTATGAAAGATTATTTATTTGCAAATTTTATTTTTTTTTAATGTTTTGGACTTTTTTCATTTTTATATAGCAAAAAATAAAAATCCCAGTGGTGAATAAATACCACCAAAATAGTTTATCTGTCTCAAAAGAAAAAAAAATGCTAAAAAAAAATTTGTAATTCTTTTTGGTTATAAATTAATTTTGGGTTATATATTTTTTTTACTAAAAAGATAGCTGAATACATTTTGGCCAAGATTTATGAAGAAAGATTATTTATTTTTGCAAATTTTATTTTTTTAAATGTTTTGGACTTTTTCATTTTATATAGCAAAAAAATAAAAATCCCAGTGGTGAATAAATACCACCAAAATAGTTTTTATCTGTCTCAAAAAAAAATGCTAAAAATTTTTTTTAATTCTTTTTGGTTATAACTAATTTTGGGTTAATATTTTTTACTAAAAGATGGCTGAATGCATTTTGGCCAAGATTTATGAAAGATTATTTATTTGCAAAATTTTATAAGAAACTTTTTTTTTTTTTCAAATTTTTTGAACTTTTTCATTTATATAGCAAAAAAATAAAATCCCAGTGGTGAATAAATACCACCAAATAGTTTTTATCTGTCTCAAAAAAAAAATGCTAAAAAAATGTTTTTAATTCTTTTTGGTTATAAACTAATTTTGGGTTATATATATATTTTTTTTTTATTAAAAAGATAGCTGAATACATTTTGCTCAAGATTTATGAAGAAAGATTATTTATTTGCAAAATTTTATAAAACGTGTTTTTTTTTTTTTGTTTTTTTTTTGTTTTTTTTTTCCAACATTTTTTTGAACTTTTTCATTTTATATAGCAAAAAAATAAAAATCCCAGTGGTGATTAAATACCACCAAAATAATTCATCTGTCTCAAAAAAATAAAAAATGCTAAAAAGATGTTTTAATTCTTTTTGGTTATAAACTAATTTTGGGTTTATATATATATATATATATATATATATATATATATATATATATATATATATTTTTTTTTTTTTTTACTAAAAAGATAGCTGAATACATTTTGGCCAAGATTTATGAAGAAAAGATTATTTATTTGCAAAATTTTATAAGAAAAACTTTTTTTTCAACATTTTTTTTGAACTTTTTCATTTATATAGCCCAGTGGTGAATAAATACCAACAAAATAGTGTATCGGTCTCAAAAAAAAATGCTAAAAAAAATTAATATGGGTACAGTGTTGCATGACCGCGCAATTGTCATTTAAAGTGTGATAGCGCTGAAAGCTGAAATTGGCCTGGACTGGAAGGGGGTGAAAGTATTTGGACGTGAAGTGGTTAACGGGGGGTGTCATTCTTTTCTATACCCACTGTACCTCTCTGTTCAGTAACTGTGCTGACTAGGCTGAAGTACTGCCATTCAAACAATGGTTTCTGGTCATTCCTTTTCTCTTCCTGGAGTGCTATGAAGCCCCAGATTTACTGCCCCCCCCACGTACCTCTTAAAACAGAAGTATCCTCCCCTTCTCGGCAGTGTACTGGACTCCTGGAGTACCCCTCTGGACGATGACCTGTTCTGCCAGCTTGCTTCTGGGTATCAATCCCTGACATATTCAGGAGTTTAGTCATCTCGCCATTGACGAAATTGTATGCTGAGCTGCCTGTGCACGGCTCCGTGTAAAGTGCGGATATGCAACTTTATTGCAGGAGAGACAGTAACACAGCTCAGACCTATTGATTGGCTGCTGGGCTTAAGCACTAGAAGAGTAGATTTAGACATGTCCCTTCCCTCTGATGCCCGATCCGCACTGCGCACGCGCTGCAGAGTCTACTGAGAGGCATTGAAGCGATGCGATGCTTCCTCACTGCCGGTTTTGAACCCCATTTTTGCTGAAAAACATGCCACAACTATGTGCACTGCATGCAGTTGCATGGGCATTTGCGGCGCTTCCCCATGATTAGAATGTGTCGCATTCGGTGGGCTTATGCCTGCCGATCACAAGTTGAGTCAACTTTGCTGCAGGTGCAAAGCATTGTGGCCACGGCACGTAAACAGCCATGTCCTCTGCCTATTGCAGCAGCGGAATGGGGCGGCAAAAACTCTGCCTCAACCACGCATTTAAGCCCACCCTTCAACCGCAAGTCTAGATGAGGCCTTGAGCCGGCCATAGAGGGTTTGAATCTCGATCAATCAACTTCAGCTGTCTTCTCCCAGCAGGCACTGCTCCTCACCCCCCTCAACCCCCAGTTTGCACCATCTATGGCCTGCCTTACAGTGAAGCGTGTTGCCTGCTCCCCAGTATTCAGAAATGTTCGGTGTTCACTATCCTCACCCCCCCCCAACCCCCAGATTGGGCCATCTATGGCTTGCCTTACAGAGAAGCATGTTGCCTGCCCCCCAGTATTCAGAAATGTTCGCTGTCCTCACCCCCCCAACCCCCAGATTGAGCCATCTATGGCTTGCCTTACAGAGAAGCATGTTGCCTGCCCCCAGTATTCAGAAATGTTCGCTGTCCTCACCCCCCCCCAACCCCCAGTTTGCAACCATCTATGGCCTGGCTTACAGAGAAGCATGATGCCTGCCCCCCAGTATTCAGAAAGGTTCGGTTTTCACTGTCCATGTTGCCTGCTCCCCAGTATTCAGAAATGTTCGCTGTCCTCACACCCCCCCCCCCAACCCCTGGTTTGCACCATCTATGGCCTGCCTTACAGAGAAGCATGTTGCCTGCCCCCCAGTATTCAGAAATGTTCACTGTCCTCACCCCCCCCAACCCCCAGTTTGCACCATCTATGGCCTGGCTTACAGAGAAGCATGATGCCTGCCCCCCAGTATTCAGAAAGGTTCGGTTTTCACTGTCCATGTTGCCTGCTCCCCAGTATTCAGAAATGTTCGCTGTCCTCATTTCCCCCCCCCCCCCCCAACCGCCAGTTTACACCATCTATGGCCTGCCTTACAGAGAAGCATGTTGCCTGCTCCCCCAGTATTCAGAAATGTTCGCTGTCCTCACCCCCCCCCCCCCCCAACCCCTGGTTTGCACCATCTATGGCCTGCCTTACAGAGTAGCATGTTGCCTGCCCCCCAGTAATTCAGAAATGTTCGGTGTTCACTGTCCATGTTGCCTGCTCCCCAGTATTCAGAAATGTTCACTGTCTTCACCCCCCCCCCCAACCCCTGGTTTGCACCATCTATGGCCTGCCTTACAGAGAAGCATGATGCCTGCCCCCCAGTATTCAGAAATGTTCGGTTTTCACTGTCCATGTTGCCTGCTCCCCAGTATTCAGAAATGTTCGCTGTCCTCACCCCCCCCAACCCCTGGTTTGCACCATCTATGGCCTGCCTTACAGAGTAGCATGTTGCCTGCCCACCAGTATTCAGAAATGTTCGCTGTCCTCACCCCCCCCAACCCCTGGTTTGCACCATCTATGGCCTGCCTTACAGAGAAGCATGTTGCCTGCCCCCCAGTATTCAGAAATGTTCGCTGTCCTCACCCCCCAACCCCTGGTTTGCACCATCTATGGCCTGCCTTACAGAGAAGCATGTTGCCTGCCCCCCAGTTTTCAGAAATGTTCGGTGTTCACTGTCTACAATGGAAATGGGAGAAGGCTCAGGTAAGGTGTGTTTATAAGGGGGTCTTTGTTCTTGGGTTTAGATGCATCAAATCTTGGTGTCTAAAAAAACCTCTCATGGCCCTAATCCCAAGGACCCGGTGGGTACATATGGATAGAGACAACAATTCCAAGCAGCCAGGACCAGGTGATTCGTTCAAGAGGGCTCTAGGTTGAGGAATAAATCCCGGTGAAAGAGGGGATTTGCCGTTGTCACCTTGGCTATTGTTTATCAGTGGAACTGAAACTGTCCTACCCTGAGATAATTAATACGTATGATATTATTTTTTTTTTTTTCACTTCACAGGGAATGCAGCCTCACATCCTTGGTCTTCTCTCCCTTTACAAGGTTTACTGCCCTGAACTGGTCTCTGTTAGTTTACCGAGCAGATTTAGGGTAAGTTAGAAATACGGCTTCACACTGAGAAGCCTACATCTGGTTTCTGCAAGGGCCCAGTCCCGCTTGTCGTCCTTTTTTATTTTTTTTTTTTTTTTTTTTTGGGCAGGTATTGAATGCCCATAACTGGGTTGTGTGTTACCCAGTTACTAAAATGACATATATTCTTTATTGTGTTTAATGTAAAACTAAAGGCAAAACTTATTTATTTTTTTTCATTTTGGATAAAGCGAGGGTTATAACCCCTGTCAGTGTGGTGTGTTTTTTTTTTTTTTTTTCTTTTTATGTGTTTTGTTATTGGTAAAGTATCGACATACATCAGCACTTGTGACATGCAATGCCCAATTAACTGCTTACCGCCTACCCACCGTAGTTTTATTGCGGGTGAGTGGCGCAGGCAGGCCAGACAACGTACTTGCGCATCGCTGGCTTGCTGCTGGGTTTAGGTATGTACGCACCCCCTGCCGACACGGCAATGCCAGTGACTTTAGCTGATTTCCTGTGGCCAAACACACCCTGAGTTCTGTGTCTACAAAAAACGCAAAACTCTGTGTACTTTAAACAGCAATCTGTCTGTTTCTTCTCCTTGCAAAGCAGGGAGAAAAAACAGCCAGATAGTAAAGTAAAAGCAGCACATATTATAGTAATATATTGGGCAGCACAGTGGCTAAATGGTGAGCACTTCCGCCTGGCAGTACTCGGGTCGATGGTTCAAATCCCAACCACAGCACCACCTGCCTGGAGTTTGCATGTTTTCCCTGTACCTGTGTGGGTTTCCTCTGGGTACTCCGGTTTCCTTCCACACTCCAAAGACATGCTGGTAGGTGAATTGGCTCCTGTCTAAATTGTCCCTAGTATGTGTATGTATGAATGTAAGTTAGGGATTGTACACCCCTTGAGGGTTAGGGACTGATGTGACTGTTTTTATATATATATGTGTGTGTGTGTGTGTGTGTGTGTGTGTGTGTATGTATATGTATATATATATATATGTATATGTATATATATATATATATATATATATATAATTAATGTGTGTGTGTATGTATATATATATATATGTGTGTGTGTGTATATATGTAAAGTGATGCGTAAATTGACGGCGCTATATAAGTACCTTAAATAAATTACGCACATTCCATTTTGTTAGGCTCAGTTAACCTCCGAATTGCCCCTAGATGTTACCCCTTCCCAGTCAGTGTCATCAGTACAGTGTCAGTGTAGTGCAGATGGAGAGATACATGAAAGGAGACTGGGCATGCTAGACACATCCAAAATATTTTGATGAAGGTTTTTTTTTTGTTTTTTTTTGGGCAGGTGTTGCATGCCCAATGCCCATAACTGGTTTGTGTGTTACCCAGTTACTAAAATGACATGTATTCTTTATTGTGTTAAATGTAAAACTAAAGGCAAAACTTATTTTTTTTCATTTTGGATAAAGCGAGGGTTATAACCCCTGTCAGTGTGTGTGTTGTGTTTTTTTTTTTTTTCCCCTCATCTGTGTTCCATTGGGAGTTTTCCCTTCACTTACTGTCTCAGAGCCAAAACAGGAAGTGAGAGGAAATTCCTCAAGTCAGTGAATCCTTCGTTGTCCCAGAACTAGAATGTATTGGAAGGTTGGGGTGACCCTCGTGTGGTAGGAGGGCAACCCCAATAGATGAACGAGTGCCACGTCCCTGTATAGAATACTGAGAAGAAGAATGTGGGAAATGGCTTTCTTCCAGGACAGCCCCTTGAGACGTAGAGCTCCTCCCTCTGGGTGAGGAAACGCGTAATCCCAACGCCTTAAAGGCGGACCTCCAGGCCTTCAAGTTTTTAGTGTTTCCTGATCCGGAAGAACACACGGCAGGAGCCTGGGGGGGTCTCTGCACTCTAGGGGCAACTTGGAAGAATGAAATAACTCCCGATGTCAGACTTGCCTCCTCTCCCGACGCGATCCCTCCATGGTGAGTGGAGTAGGGCTGCATTCGGGATGGGCTTCATTCCTCCGTGGAGGAGACCGCCGGTGAGATCACCCGCAGGGGGAACAGGCTGTGTGTCCAGCGGTGAGCTTGGGGCATCCGTTCCCCGTGAGCCCAGAAAGCCCTCCCTCCCCTTCTCCAGCATAGGCTTCAGTGTTCCGGGGGCGTGTCTATGCGCTCCAAAGCAGGAGGTCCGGCGCGGTGACGTCATCAGCGGGCGCCTGGGGACGCTGGTTCCAGTCTCATAGAAGAAGGCGCAGGCATCCGGATCGGGTGGTTGGGGCGGCGTTTGAAACCCAGCAGAGGCTGTGGACCACACCAACGGGACATGAAGGAAGCTGGCTCTTCGCAGCAAGCGGACCCTGGTTCCGGCACCGGCTTCTCTCCGGTATCAAATCAATGTTCCTTTAATAACACATCATCTCTAAAATATATCTTGTATGATGTCGTTGCACAATTCGCCCACAGCTAATATACCTTAGATTGTACGCTCCTCGGGGGCGGGGACTGCTGTGAATAATATATATATATATATAAATCACTGCGTAAATTCATGGCGCTATATAAGTACCATAAATAAATGAATGAAAGCAACCTCCAGAGGTCAGGTATGGGGGTGCAGAACCCGGCCTATCCATTTGTGTACCGAATTTCTGCGCCTAGAAAGTCAATTTCCACTTTCTTCTTCGTCACCAGAACTAGTGTCCCCCATTGGAAGATATTCCCTCTCTTCCTGTTCTGGGGACAGCCCAAAATGTGGGATTTTTCTTTCACGTACAATTTTCCGTGATAAAGAGTAAACGGGTCAGATAGAGAGGGTGATGGGGCCACGCAGCCGTCACTGGAGTGCATGTAGACAGGAAGTGGCTGTAAAGAGATCAGCAGCAAAGTGTTCAAATAAGTATTTTTCCATAAAAATAATGGCATTTGGCAAATGAAATGTCTTTTGGTTAGGGTCTTTTATGTATGGGGGGGGGGAAAGTAATTTTAGAAAATGGCGTTTTTTTAAAAGCAAGCATGACCTTTATAATACGTCTCAACTTTTTGCAGAGGTTTTTCCAGAAATCGACATTTCTGTTTGCCCGTGAGTGGAAAACTGCTGTGAAGAGAAGAGTGGGAGATCCGGAGTGTGACCGCAAACTGACTCAAACTCAGAAAAGAGTGAGTAGCTATTTCTATATAGGTCTGTAGAGCTTTAATACAAGGGAGGATTTTTATATCACCATCATATCACTATAATGGAGTACAGGGGAGGGGGATATACATTACTGTATACATGTCACTATAATGGAGTACAGGGGAGGGGGATATACATTACTGTATACATATCACTATAATGGAGTACAGGGGAGGGGGATATACATTACTGTATACATATCACTATAATGGAGTACAGGGGAGGGGGATATACATTACTGTATACATATCACTATAATGGAGTACAGGGGAGGGGGATATACATTACTGTATACATATCACTATAATGGAGTACAGGGGAGGGGGATATACATTACCGTATACATGTCCTATCACTATAATGGAGTACAGGGGAGGGGGATATACATTACTGTATACACGTCCTATCACTATAATGGAGTACGGGGGGGGGGATATACATTACTGTATACATATCACTATAATGGAGTACAGGGGAGGGGGGATATACATTACTGTATACATGTCATATCACTATAATGGAGTACAGGGGAGGGGGATATACATTACCGTATACATGTCCTATCACTATAATGGAGTACAGGGGAGGGGGATATACATTACTGTATACATGTCCTATCACTATAATGGAGTACAGGGGAGGGGGATATACATTACCGTATACATGTCCTATCACTATAATGGAGTACAGGGGAGGGGGATATACATTACTGTATACACGTCATATCACTATAATGGGGTACAGGGGAGGGGGGATATACATTACTGTATACATGTCATATCACTATAATGGGGTACAGGGGAGGGGGGATATACATTACTGTATACATGTCATATCACTATAATGGAGTACAGGGGAGGTGGGATATACATTACTGTATACATATCACTATAATGGAGTACAGGGGAGGGGGATATACATTACTGTATACATGTCATATCACTATAATGGAGTACAGGGGAGGGGGATATACATTACTGTATACATGTCATATCACTATAATGGAGTACAGGGGAGGTGGGATATACATTACTGTATACATATCACTATAATGGAGTACAGGGGAGGGGGATATACATTACTGTATACATGTCATATCACTATAATGGAGTACAGGGGAGGGGGGATATACATTACTGTATACATGTCATATCACTATAATGGAGTACAGGGGAGGGGGGGATATACATTACTGTATACATGTCATACCACTATAATGGGGTACAGGGGAGGGGGGATATACATTACTGTATACATGTCATATCACTATTATGGGGTACAGGGGAGGGGGATATACATTACTGTATACATGTCATATCAGTATAATGGGGTACAGGGGAGGGGGGATATACATTACTGTATACACATCATATCGCTATAATGGGGTACAGGGGAGGGGGATATACATTACTGTATACATGTCATATCACTATAATGGGGTACAGGGGAGGGGGATATACATTACTGTATACATGTCATATCACTATAATGGGGTACAGGGGAGGGGGATATACATTACTGTATACATGTCATATCACTATAATGGGGTACAGGGGAGGGGGATATACATTACTGTATACATGTCATATCACTATAATCTAGTACAGGGGAGGGGGATATACATTACTGTATACATATCACTATAATGGAGTACAGGGGAGGGGGGATATACATTACTGTATACACGTCATATCACTATAATCTAGTACAGGGGAGGGGGATATACATTACTGTATACATGTCATATCACTATAATGGAGTACAGGGGAGGGGGATATACATTACTGTATACATGTCATATCACTATAATGGAGTACAGGGGAGGGGGATATACATTACTGTATACATGTCATATCACTATAATGGAGTACAGGGGAGGGGGATATACATTACTGTATACATGTCATATCACTATAACGGAGTACAGGGGAGGGGGGATATACATTACTGTATACATATCACTATAATGGAGTACAGGGGAGGGGGATATACATTACTGTATACATGTCATATCACTATAATGGAGTACAGGGGAGGGGGATATACATTACTGTATACATATCACTATAATGGAGTACAGGGGAGGGGGATATACATTACTGTATACATGTCATATCACTATAATGGAGTACAGGGGAGGGGTATATACATTACTGTATACATGTCATATCACTATAATGGAGTACAGGGGAGGGGGGATATACATTACTGTATACATGTCATATCACTATAATGGAGTACAGGGGAGGGGGATATACATTACTGTATACACGTCATATCACTATAATGGGGTACAGGGGAGGGGGATATACATTACTGTATACATGTCATATCATTATAATGGAGTACAGGGGAGGGGGATATACATTACTGTATACATGTCACTATAATGGGGTACAGGGGAGGGGGGATATACATTACTGTATACATGTCATATCACTATAATGGAGTACAGGGGAGGGGGATATACATTACTGTATACATGTCATATCACTATAATGGAGTACAGGGGAGGGGGATATACATTACTGTATACATGTCATATCACTATAATGGGGTACAGGGGAGGGGGGGATATACATTACTGTATACACGTCATATCACTATAATGGGGTACAGGGGAGGGGGGATATACATTACTGTATACACGTCATATCACTATAATGGGGTACAGGGGAGGGGGATATACATTACTGTATACATGTCATATCACTATAATGGGGTACAGGGGAGGGGGATATACATTACTGTATACATGTCATATCATTATAATGGAGTACAGGGGAGGGGGATATACATTATTGTATACACGTCATATCACTATAATGGGGTACAGGGGAGGGGGATATACATTACTGTATACAGTTTTATATTTTGGACTCTTTATTCTAAAAAAAAAAAATGTAATTTCATAAGCTTTAAGGGGGCGTGGTTGGGGTCGAGGTTGGGATGGTCCGCGGGTGGGGTTGGAGGCGGGCATGGGCAAGGTTGGGTGGGGCAACTGGTGGAGAGTAAGGTTTGTGCCTGGCTAGTAGGTCTAGACTCGAAATTTTAAGCCCTGCTGTAGATGCTGGCTGGCAGTTCTTTGAAACCGCCTGCTAGCTGTCATGTCATTGACAGCTGAGGCTGTACAGGAGAACTGCTCCTAGCTGCAGCCTCATCTTCAGTTTGTTTACTAAAGCCAGCCAAAGATGGATTGAGTCTCCGCTGGTTCAGCCGGGATTGGTTGAGATTCCATCCATCTATCTGGCTGGTTGTACTGAAGTCGATTCTTCGATTTGACTTCAGTACGCCCAGCTTTTCAAATTTTTTTTTTTTTTTTTGTATTTTTCTTGAGACAGATAAAACTTTTATTTTGGTGGTATTTATTCACAACTGGAATTTTTTGCTATATAAATGAAAGTCCAAAAATTTTGAAAAACTAAGTATTTTTCAAATAAAAAAATTTTGCAAATAATCTTTCTACATAAATCTTGGTCAAAATGTATTCCGCTATCTTTTTAGTAAAAAAATAACCTAAATTGGTTTATAACCAAAAATTATCATTTTAAAAACAAATTTTTGTGTTTTTTATTTTTTTAATTTAATTTTTACATATTGTCACCCCGGCAGTACAGTGTCACCATAGTGACACTGTACTACTTGTGGGGGGTGATGAAGATTTTATTTTATTTTTTTTTACACTGATTGCTTTTACACCCATAAAGGCTGTAAAAGCAATCATTTCTTCTCCCTGGCTGCAGCCATTGAGAAATACTGTAATTGGTCACAGCTTGTCACATGGTACAAGGCTGTTGTGAATAGCCCTGTACCATGTGATCTCTGTGATCATTCAGATTTCACACGTAGTAAGCAATGATGTTAGAATTGACCTCTTGTTTACTACTGTTCATGTGATCACTGATTGGCCGATCAGTGATCACATGATCGGGACCTCACTCAGAGGTCCCGTACAGCGATCGGTGTTCCACTGTGTCCCAGCGGAGTACGCACAGGCAGGGAAGCGGGACAACGTTTATAAACAACCACCCGCCCCTGCACTGCCACCGTCTGCCGTTTATGTACACGGGCTGGACAGGAAGTGGTTAAAACAATCGCATTTTGTTGCTTTTGCAGCCTGAAATGAAGACAGAGTAAACCCTGCTGGATAAAACAAAAACTGTGTCTGTCTTCATTTCAGTCTTCAAAGCAACAAAATGTGATCGGTGTGATGTTTTTTTTTTTTTTGTTTTTTTTTTCACTATTTTGGGCCAGTTTTCCTTTTGATAATAAAAAAAAAATAATCGGTAGCTATCCATTACCATTTACCACCAAACGAAAGCCAAATTTGTCCTGAAAAAAACGCGGTATAATCCACCTGGATGTACAAAGTAGTTCGGTTTTACTAACACATGTCAGCGTTGCAAAATTGTGCTTAAGCATTAAGATTTGTATTACCCTTTAGGCGTGAAGGGGTTAACTGAACGGCGGCGCACCTATCTTTTTTTTTTTTTTTTCCCCCATTAATATAGCGAACACCTATTCAGATTTTAGTTTGTAGCACTCTATCAATTGATCTCTAGAAATTACCCGCCAACAATTCTGTTGTAAACTTTGTGTAGATCTTTAGTCCGATGTTATAAGCTGAAGGATTTTGAAAAAAAAAAGACACTGCAGTTGATTTACTAAAACTGGAGAGTGCAAAATCTGGTGCAGCTGTGCATGGCAGCCAATCGGCTTCTACCTTCAGCTTGTTCAATGAAGCCTTGACAATAAAACCTGGAAGCTGATTGGTTTCTACCAGATTTTGCACTCTATCATATTTAGTAAATCAGTCCCCTGTGTGGTTTGAGATGAGGTAAAGCCGCCTAGATTGGGAAATTCTAGCTAGTGGTAATATTTTCTTCCCACCATGAAAAAAAATAGGAAAAAAATCCCATGCTTTCTGTTGTGACTGGATATCCGATTTTGCAATTTATAATGATTATATTGTGATTTATTTTTTTTTTGTATTTTGCAGAAGTGGAATAGCAACTTTGATGTTCCTGTGTGCAGTAGCCGTGTTCAGAATGATTCTACTAAAGACGTTGATGCGTATTCATCTTTGCCTTTGGAAGAAGTGAAGACATTTGCTGAGCTGTTGGAAACTATCCTGAATCAAAATGTGAGGAGTTATAGGGCACTTTGTCCAATTTTTTTTTTCATTTTTTTTTCCCCATTCAGGCTTGGCATATGTGTTGTGTGTGTTTTTTTTATTTTTATTTTTTTCCCATTCAGGCTTGGCGTGTGTGTGTGTCTGTTTTTTTGTTTTTTTTGTTTTTTTATAATTATTGCCTAGAGCTAAAATATTTTTATTAATGCTGTAATTGCTGAACTCATGTTCCGTAAACTTTTCTCTTGGCCAGTGACTGAAACGACGGGGTCAACATTAGAATGAACTAATAAAAAGATATAGTGATACTCGTGAGCCAAAATGCGATACTCCCTTAGTGTAAAAAAATATTTTTGAAATAATTAAATCAAATGAAATGGTGCATCAACACTTTACACAATACTCATTATCTGTGTGAAACATGTGATATATAACAATCAATGTATATATATCCTCAGATATATACACAGGTGTCGCGCTCCATATATAACCGTAATCTTATAAATAATACTGTGACAAAGACTTATTGTGCTACAAAACAGTGCAACATATAGTGCTCAACAAAAATGAATGCTGATTCAACAAAAAGTCCTCTTTATGCTTAAAATATTCAGTGCCAAATTCTGTGCCGTGCCACACTCCCCGTGCTCTAAAGATAGATGTGCGCTCACCTCCTTCTTTAGCCACCCACAGTGGCTAACAGCGCTTTTTGTCCTCTCAGGACTAGGTAGTGATCTTCATATATTATATATATATATATATATATATATATATATATATATATATATATATATATATACATCCATGCCATGGATATATTGCCTTTTTCCTGCCACCAGAGGTCTCCCTTTTTCCTCCTTCCACACTGAGCCTCAATGGGTAGTAGGGATGGTTATTAGTAGTATTTTCTTCTCCCTCCTCTCCTCCTTCCGCCTCCGGAGGGAAGGAGGAGAGGAGGGAGGAGGCGGAAGGAGGAGAGGAGGGAGAAGAAAATACTAATAATAACCATCCCTACTACCCATTGAGGCTCAGTGTGGAAGGAGGAAAAAGGGAGACCTCTGGTGGCAGGAAAAAGGCAATATATCCATGGCATGGATGGATATATATATATATATATATATATATATATATATATATATATATATATATATATATATATATATATATATATATATATATATATATATATGAAGATCACTACCTACCACTAACTAAAGCGCTGTTAGCCACTGTGGGTGGCTAAAGAAGGAGGTGAGCGCACATCTGTCTTTAGAGCACGGGGAGTGTGGCACGGCACAGAATTTGGCACTGAATATTTTAAGCATAAAGAGGACTTTTTGTTGAATCAGCATTCATTTTTGTTGAGCACTATATGTTGCACTGTTTTGTAGCACAATAAGTCTTTGTCACAGTATTATTTATACGATTACTGTTCTATATGGAGCGCGACACCTGTGTATATATCTGAGGATATATATACATTGATTAACATTAGAATGAACACTTTCAAAAAGATGTTTAGAAATTGCTGCTCATGTATATCTTTTGAGAGCTTTCCTGTAAAATCTAGTTCATTCCAAAAAAAAAAAAAAAAAATCTTTGGTTTTCTAAGTTTTTTTTTTTTTTTTTTTTTTTTTTTAAGCCTAGCCTTATTAGCCTACCCCATATGGAAGAAAAATTATATTTTAAAAATATTCTTCCCAAATATATTGCCATATATTTGAAATGCTACAATTTTGGCCATATTATATATGTATATTGCATGTTGAAATGCATTTTTATTACAAAATATATGAAAATTATTTTTAAAAATACATTTCAAATATACTGTATGTCTATGCAATCTAAAAATTTATATTTGTATTTTTATTTTACAAATATATGTTAAAATGACTTTTATATATTAAAAAAATATGATGAATATATTTAAAAATATATATATTCTGATTTTTTTTTTTAACATCTAAAAAAGTCATTTTAACATATTTTTACATGTATTTGTACATGCATTCCAAAAATGTAGATTTGTATTTTTAAAGACATGCAGTATATTTGAAATGCATTTTTAAAAATCTTTTTCATATATTTTGTAATAAAAATGCATTTCAAGTGTGTGGATAGATAGAGAGATAGATCTAGATATATATATATATATATATATATATATATATATATAATCTGGTCTGATAGTCACCATAGTGACACTGTACTACTTGTGGTGGGTGATGAAGGTGGTTTTTGTTTTTTGTTTTTTTTTTTTTGTTTTTTTTTTTTTTTTTTGCTGATTTGCTTGCTTTTATACCCATAAAGGCTGTAAAAGCAATAATTTCTCCTTCTCTCTGGCTGCATTCTTCCAGCCATTGAGAAATACTGTGAGAGCTGTGATTGGTCACAGCTTGTCACATGGTACAAGGCTGTTGTGAATAGCCCTGTACCATGTGACCTCCTGTGATCATTCACAGATTTCATACGTAGTAAGCAATGATGTCAGGAAGCGACATCTTGTTTACTACTGTTCCTGTGATCACTGATTGGCCAATCAGTGATAACAGGAACAGTCATAATCAGTGATCGCATGAATCGGGACCTCACATAGAGGTCCCGTACAGTGATCAGTGTTTTGCTGTAACTGGAGGACACAGTGGGCTCCGGATCACGGAGCTGCGTGCTCTCAGGGAGTGTGCACAGGCTGTGAATGCGGGCGCCGTTTATAAACAGCAACCCGCTCCTGCACTGCTCCCGTCCTGCCGTTTATGTACATGGGCTGGACGGGAAGTGGTTAAATTGACAGGACTAATCTGTGTAGCACATAGCCAGTCTGTGGGAGCCAGAATCATTGTTGGTTGGTAGGGGATCAAATACTTTTTTTACTCACTGAACTTCAACTTAATTTATAGCATTTTATATAATTTTTTTTTTTTCTGGA
Organism: Staurois parvus; assembly: GCF_062004578.1. Taxonomy (NCBI): domain Eukaryota; kingdom Metazoa; phylum Chordata; class Amphibia; order Anura; family Ranidae; genus Staurois; species Staurois parvus. The sequence continues at coordinate 18,263 of NW_028320253.1, forward strand.
TTTGTGGTTGATATTCTGTCTCTATCGTTTTAAAATACATCGATAAAAATGATAGACCATTTCATTGTAAGTGAGCAAACTTACAAAATCTGCAGGAGATCAGATAATTAATTTTCCCCCACTTTATAATCCATTTTTATTTTTGGGTTTCTGATCATTTTAATTTGAGAATTAAAACTGTAACCAGGGTGAGCCTGGAATTTTGTAAATTCTGTCTATTCTAACCGTGTCCTTTCACAAATATTCCAGCTCCCTGCTCAGATGGGCTGTGTACTGCGTCGGCCGCTGCTGCTGAACTACGTCAATTGCCTTAAAGAGGATGACGCATTGCTGCGACTAAACTACTGGCTGGCCTTTACTTTACATGAAGGTATAATTAGTACTTTTATCTTGATGGGTTCCCAAAAGGCGTTGGCCTTCTGTTACCTTTTAGTCATTTATAAAAGTCGAAAACTACTGTACCTCCTTTATTGTCAAGCTGAACTGAAGTTGCTGACCATCACCTAGGTCAGTGGTGGGCAACCTTTTTTTTCAACTGAGCCAAATCTCGCCAAAACCACGATTGAAATTTATTTTGAGAGCCACATTTTTAAAACTGAAAATACATCCCCCATAGTAATTCATCCCCCATATAGTAATTCATCCCCCATATAGTAATTCATTCCCCATATTGTGTCAATTCACTTACCTTTGCTCCGCGCGTTCCTCTCGCCATGTTCCCGCGCCGTTCCGGTCTTCAGGGCGGACTGTGAGAGGAGAGGAGTTCGTCACGCTGCCCCGCCTACATCCTGGCTGCCCCGCCTACATCCTGACAGCCAATGTTTGCCACGCTCCGCGGGCCGGATTAAAAGGTCCGCCGGGCCGTAGTTTGCCCATTGCTGGGCTAGCTGCAGAGTCCTGACTTTTGGGGCGGCAGCCCGAGAGGAGGGAGGGGAGCGGGCGCCTGGCACACAGAAGAGCCGCATTAGAGTGTGTAAAGAGCCGCATGTGGCTCGCGAGCCGCGGCTTGCCGACCACTGACCTAGGGGGTCTGGTAAGGTTGCATTCACATGGGAATTGGTGTGCGGATGGTTTGCTACGTTCAGCGGTGGCTACACACGGTCTCTGGACACGGCAACATTCCGTGCTATGGAGGCATACAAACGGGCTGATAACCTGCAGCCAATTTTGTGTGCTCCCAAAACTCCACAGAAATGCCGACCGTGGACACGCATTTGCTACATCCAGGGTCCGTATTCGCATGTAGCCGCTTATGTGCCTGCCGTGGACAGCCGCTGCGCTACGGTTTGTGCAACAGACTTGACAGCCACCATCAGGAGGAAGGGGTGTGTGGTGTTGTACTCACAGTGTGGCACATTCACAAAGAGAAGACTTTTCGCCACCATGCTGGAGGGGTTGTGGGGAAAGAGGGACTATGACTCGCATTTTGGTGCGAGTGTTTAAAAATTCAGGGTTATTGCAGGGGCGTGGAAATTTTTTCAAAAAACTACTTGTCTAGGGACTAAATCGGTGTCACAATCAACTTGTCCTGATTAAAAAAAACATAAATTTTATTTATTACCGCTTTAACCACTTGCCATCCGGCCGCTGTATATAAACGGCCGGACGGTGGCAGTGCAGGGGCGGGTTGCCGTTCATAAACGGCGCCCACCATTTTGGATTGTGCACGCTCCCTGGGAGCCGTTCATAAATAGCGCCTGCCATTTTGGATTGTGCTCGCTCCCTGGGAGCACGCGGCACCGTGACCCGGTGCCCACTGTGTCCTCCGATCGCTGTACGGGACCTCTGTGTAAGGTCTCGATCATGTGATCACTGATTGGCCAATCGGTGATCACATGAATAGGTGTAAGCAAGATGTCACTTCTGACATCATTGCTTCCTACGAGTGAAAGCTGTGAATGATCACATGGTACAAGGCTATTCACAGCAGCCTTGTACCATGTGACAAGCTGTGACCAATCACAGCTCACACATTATTTCTCAATGGCTGCAGGAATGCAGCCAGAGAGAAGGAGAAATGATTGCTTTTACAGCCTTTATGGGTGTAAAAGCAATCAGTGTAAAACAAATAAATCGCCCTCCAACAAGTAGTACAGTGTCACTATGGTGACACTGTACTGCTAGGGTGACAGTATGTTAAAAAAAATATAAAAATGTAAAAAATGATTTGTGATTATAAATAGAGATGAGCGAATCGAACCAGGCGAACCGGAATTCGAGTCGAATTTCAGGAAATATTCGATTCGCGGCGAAACCGAAATTTTGCCTACTTCGGGTGCGCGAATCGAACATTTCCCGATCAGCCGGCAAAAGTGTCCCTGCAGTGAGCTCCGCTATTTCTGACAGTTCTCTGACAGAAGGAACACATGTTTAGCGGTTGAAACATTGTATCTATTAGTTTCCATTTAGGATACAGATGTTTCAACCACTGTACATGTGAAGAAGCTGTGAGAGAACTGTCAGAAAAATGAGGAACTCTGCACATACACTTTTTGCCGGCTTGGAATTATTCTTCTTTTCATCCTACTTCTTCTTCTTCTTCTTCTTCTTCTTCATCCTCATCCTCATCCTCTTCTTCTGAGGATGAGGATGAGGATGAAGAAGAAGAAGAAGTAGTAGGATGAAAATAAGAATAATTCCAAGCCGGCAAAAAGTGTATGTGCAGAGTTCCTCTATTCTGCAGATACACTTAGAGGAGCTCTGCACATACACTTTTTGCCTGTTTGGAATTAATCTTATTTTCATCCTACTTCTTCTTCTTCTTCTTCTTCTTTATCCTCATCCTCAGAAGAAGAAGAAGAGGATGAAGAAGAAGAAGAAGAAGAAGAAGTAGGATGAAAATAAGAATAATTGCAAGCCGGCAAAAAGTGTATGTGCAGAGTTCCTCTATTCTGCAGATACACTTAGAGGAGCTCTGCAGATACACTTAGAGGAGCTCTGCACATACACTTTTTGCCGGCTTGGAATTAATCTTATTTTCATCCTACTTCTTCTTCTTCTTCTTCTTCTTCTTCATCCTCATCCTCAGAAGAAGAAGAAGAGGATGAGGATGAGGATGAAGAAGAAGAAGAAGAAGAAGTAGGATGAAAATAAGAATAATTCCAAGCCGGCAAAAAGTGTATGTGCAGAGCTCCTCTAAGTGTATCTGCAGAGCTCCTCTAAGTGTATCTGCAGAATAGAGGAACTCTGCACATACACTTTTTGCCGGAAACCGCTGTATGGAGGGAATGTCCCAGAACTGTCATAAATAATCTATTTCTGACAGTTCTGGGACATTCACTCCATACAGCTGTTTCAACCGCTGTATGGAGGGAATGTCATGGAACTGTCAGAAATAGACTATTAATGACAGTTCTGGGACTGTCCTTCCATACAGCGGTTGAAACATTGTATGTATTTGTTTCCATAAATGGATCCATTTATGGAAACAAATACATACAATGTTTCAACCGCTGTATGGAAGGACAGTCCCAGAACTGTCATTAATAGTCTATTTCTGACAGTTCCATGACATTCCCTCCATACAGCGGTTGAAACAGCTGTATGGAGTGAATGTCCCAGAACTGTCAGAAATAGACTATTTCTGACAGTTCTGGGACAATCACTCCATACAGCTGTTTCAACCGCTGTATGGAGGGAATGTCATGGAACTGTCAGAAATAGACTATTAATGACAGTTCTGGGACTGTCCTTCCATACAGCGGTTGAAACATTGTATGTATTTGTTTCCATAAATGGATCCATTTATGGAAACAAATACATACAATGTTTCAACCGCTGTATGGAAGGACAGTCCCAGAACTGTCATAAATAGTCTATTTCTGACAGTTCTATGACATTCCCTCCATACAGCGGTTGAAACAGCTGTATGGAGTGAATGTCCCAGAACTGTCAGAAATAGACTATTTATGACAGTTCTGGGACATTCACTCCATACAGCGGTTGAAACATTGTATCTATTTTTTTCCATAAATGACATTCTGCAGATACACTTAGAGGAGCGCTGCAGATACACTTTTTGCCGGCTTGGAATTATTCTTATTTTCATCCTACTTCTTCTTTTTCTTCTTATGAGGATGAGGATGAAGAAGAAGAAGTAGGATGAAAATAAGATTAATTCCAAGCCGGCAAAAAGTGTATCTGCAGCGCTCCTCTAAGTGTATTTGCAGAATGTCATTTATGGAAAAAAATAGATACAATGTTTCAACCGCTGTATGGAAGGACAGTCCCAGAACTGTCAAAAATAGTCTATTTCTGACAGTTCTGGGACATTCACTCCATACAGCTGTTTCAACCGCTGTATGGAGGGAATGTCATGGAACTGTCAGAAATAGACTATTAATGACAGTTCTGGGACTGTCCTTCCATACAGCGGTTGAAACATTGTATGTATTTGTTTCCATAAATGGATCCATTTATGGAAACAAATACATACAATGTTTCAACCGCTGTATGGAAGGACAGTCCCAGAACTGTCATTAATAGTCTATTTCTGACAGTTCCATGACATTCCCTCCATACAGCGGTTGAAACAGCTGTATGGAGTGAATGTCCCAGAACTGTCAGAAATAGACTATTTATGACAGTTCTGGGACTGTCCTTCCATACAGCGGTTGAAACATTGTATCTATTTTTTTCCATAAATGACATTCTGCAAATACACTTAGAGGAGCGCTGCAGATACACTTTTTGCCGGCTTGGAATTAATCTTATTTTCATCCTACTTCTTCTTCTTCATCCTCATCCTCATCCTCATAAGAAGAAAAAGAAGAAGTAGGATGAAAATAAGAATAATTCCAAGCCGGCAAAAAGTGTATCTGCAGCGCTCCTCTAAGTGTATCTGCAGAATGTCATTTATGGAAAAAAATAGATACAATGTTTCAACCGCTGTATGGAGTGAATGTCCCAGAACTGTCATAAATAGTCTATTTCTGACAGTTCTGGGACATTCACTCCATACAGCTGTTTCAACCGCTGTATGGAGGGAATGTCATGGAACTGTCAGAAATAGACTATTAATGACAGTTCTGGGACTCTGACAGTTACATGACATTCCCTCCATACAGCGGTTGAAACAGCTGTATGGAGTGAATGTCCCAGAACTGTCAGAAATAGACTATTTCTGACAGTTCTGGGACAATCACTCCATACAGCTGTTTCAACCGCTGTATGGAGGGAATGTCATGGAACTGTCAGAAATAGACTATTTCTGACAGTTCTGGGACTGTCCTTCCATACAGCGGTTGAAACATTGTATGTATTTGTTTCCATAAATGGATCCATTTATGGAAACAAATACATACAATGTTTCAACCGCTGTATGGAAGGACAGTCCCAGAACTGTCAGAAATAGTCTATTTCTGACAGTTCTGGGACATTCACTCCATACAGCTGTTTCAACCGCTGTATGGAGGGAATGTCATAGAACTGTCAGAAATAGACTATTAATGACAGTTCTGGGACTGTCCTTCCATACAGCGGTTGAAACATTGTATGTATTTGTTTCCATAAATGGATCCATTTATGGAAACAAATACATACAATGTTTCAACCGCTGCATGGAAGGACAGTCCCAGAACTGTCATTAATAGTCTATTTCTGACAGTTCCATGACATTCCCTCCATACAGCGGTTGAAACAGCTGTATGGAGTGAATGTCCCAGAACTGTCATAAATAGAGAGAAACTGTCACAGAACTGTCCCTTCTTCTCATCCTTCTCCTTCTTCTCATCCTTCTTCTCATCCTTCTTCTCATCCTTCTTCTCATCCTTCTCCTTCTTCTCATCCTTCTCCTTCTTCTCATCCTTCTCCTTCTTCTCATCCTTCTCCTTCTTCTCATCCTTCTCCTTCTTCTCATCCTTCTCCTTCTCCTTCTTCTCATCCTTCTCCTTCTCCTTCTTCTCATCCTTCTCCTTCTCCTTCTTCTCATCCTTCTCCTTCTCCTTCTTCTCATCCTTCTCCTTCTCCTTCTTCTCATCCTTCTCCTTCTCCATCTTCTCATCCTTCTCCTTTTCCTTCTTCTCATCCTTCTCCTTTTCCTTCTTCTCATCCTTCTCCTTCTGCTTCTCCTTCTCCTTCTCCTTCTTCTCATCCTTCTCCTTCTTCTCATCCTTCTCCTTCTCCTTCTTCTCATCCTTCTCCTTCTTCTCATCCTTCTCCTTCTTCTCATCCTTCTCCTTCTTCTCATCCTTCTCCTTCTCCTCATCCTTCTCCTTCTCATCCTTCTCCTTCTTCTTCTTCTCATCCTTCTCCTTCTCCTTCTTCTCATCCTTCTCCTTCTCCTTCTTCTCATCCTTCTCCTTCTCCTTCTTCTCATCCTTCTCCTTCTTCTCATCCTTCTCCTTCTCCTTCTTCTCATCCTTCTCCTTCTTCTCATCCTTCTCCTTCTCCTCATCCTTCTCCTTCTCCTTCTTCTCATCCTTCTCCTTCTCCTTCTTCTCATCCTTTTCCTTCTCATCCTTCTCCTTCTCCTCATCCTTCTCCTTCTCCTTCTTCTCATCCTTCTCCTTCTCCTTCTTCTCATCCTTCTCCTTCTTCTCATCCTTCTCCTTCTCCTTCTTCTCATCCTTCTCCTTCTCCTTCTTCTCATCCTTCTCCTTCTCCATCTTCTCATCCTTCTCCTTTTCCTTCTTCTCATCCTTCTCCTTCTCATCCTTCTCCTTCTTCTCCTTCTTCTCATCCTTCTCCTTCTCCTTCTTCTCATCCTTCTCCTTCTTCTCATCCTTCTCCTTCTTCTCATCCTTCTCCTTCTCCTTCTTCTCATCCTTCTCCTTCTTCTCATCCTTCTTCTCATCCTTCTCCTTCTTCTCATCCTTCTCCTTCTCCTTCTTCTCATCCTTCTCCTTCTCCTTCTTCTCATCCTTCTCCTTCTTCTCATCCTTCTCCTTCTTCTCATCCTTCTCCTTCTTCTCATCCTTCTTCTCATCCTTCTCCTTCTTCTCATTCTTCTTCTCATCCTTCTCCTTCTTCTCATCCTTCTCCTTCTTCTCATCCTTCTCCTTCTCCTTCTTCTCATCCTTCTCCTTCTCCTTCTTCTCATCCTTCTCCTTCTCATCCTTCTCCTTCTCATCCTTCTCTTTCTTCTCATCCTTCTCCTTCTTCTCATCCTTCTCCTTCTCCTTCTTCTCATCCTTCTCCTTCTCCTTCTTCTCATCCTTCTCCTTCTCCTTCTTCTCATCCTTCTCCTTCTCCTTCTTCTCATCCTTCTCCTTCTCCTTCTTCTCATCCTTCTCCTTCTTCTCATCCTTCTCCTTCTTCTCATCCTTCTCCTTCTCCTTCTCTTTCCTCATCTCCAAGGGCATTTAAATTAAAGGTACAGTGTTCTGCACTAATTTAAAGGCTCTCTGAAGCCTAGAAACCCTTTTTATAAGTCATCTTCGTAGCGAAGAAATTCGCATCGAATCGAATTTCACACTGGAATTCGCCGAATCAGCCGAATCGAATTTTTGAAAAATTCGCTCATCTCTAATTATAAACTAATTTGGGTTTGTTTTTTTTTTACTAAAAAGATAACTGATTTTTGGACAAGATTTATGAAGAAAGCTTATTTGCAACATTTTATAAGAAAAACACTTTTTTTCAAAATTTTTGGAATTTTTCATTTATATAGCAAAAAAATTAAAATCCCAGCGGTGAATAAATACCACAGAAATAAAGTTTTATCTGTCTCAAAATAATGCTAAAAAAATGTAATATGGGTACAGTGTTGCATGACCGCGCAATTGTCATTCAAAGTGCGACAGCACTGAAAGCTGAAAATTGGCCTGGACTGGAAGGGGGTGAAAGTGTCCGGACTGGAAGTGGGGTGAAAGTGTCCGGACTGGAAGTGGGGTGAAAGTGTCCGGACTGGAAGTGGGGTGAAAGTGTCCGGACTGGAAGTGGGGGTGAAAGTGTCCGGACTGGAATTTGGGGTGAAAGAGTCCGGACTGGAAGTGGGGGTGAAAGTGTCCGGACTGGAAGTGGGGGTGAAAGTGTCCGGACTGGAAGTGGGGGTGAAAGTGTCCGGACTGGAAGTGGGGGTGAAAGTGTCCGGACTGGAAGTGGGGGTGAAAGCGTCCGGACTGGAAGTGGGGGTGAAAGCGTCCGGACTGGAAGTGGGGGTGAAAGCGTCCGGACTGGAAGTGGGGGTGAAAGCGTCCGGACTGGAAGTGGGGGTGAAAGCGTCCGGACTGGAAGTGGGGGTGAAAGCGTCCGGACTGGAAGTGGGGGTGAAAGCGTCCGGACTGGAAGTGGGGGTGAAAGCGTCCGGACTGGAAGTGGGGGTGAAAGCGTCCGGACTGGAAGTGGGGGTGAAAGCGTCCGGACTGGAAGTGGGGGGGGAAAGCGTCCGGACTGGAAGTGGGGGGGGAAAGCGTCCGGACTGGAAGTGGGGGGGGGAAAGCGTCCGGACTGGAAGTGGGGGGGGGAAAGCGTCCGGACTGGAAGTGGGGGGGGGGAAAGCGTCCGGACTGGAAGTGGGGGGGGAAAGCGTCCGGACTGGAAGTGGGGGGGGAAAGCGTCCGGACTGGAAGTGGGGGGGGAAAGCGTCCGGACTGGAAGTGGGGGGGGGGAAGCGTCCGGACTGGAAGTGGGGGGGGGGAAGCGTCCGGACTGGAAGTGGGGGGGGGGGGAAGCGTCCGGACTGGAAGTGGGGGGGGGGAAGCGTCCGGACTGGAAGTGGGGGGGGAAAGCGTCCGGACTGGAAGTGGGGGGGGAAAGCGTCCGGACTGGAAGTGGTTAAGGAATGTCTGGGGCTTTATGGCGACTTAAATGTTTAATATTTTTAACATTGCGTTGTTTATCTCCCCCTCCCCTCCCCCTCCTCTCTCCAGCATTGCACCGGGGACTAGCAGGGAGGAGAGAGACCTTGCAGTGTAATGAACACCAATTGGCTGCTCGTCAGGAAAGGGGAGTGTCCGGCTTATCCCTTTTGCTGCTCGAGTGGTCTTTTGCATTATTTGCACATGTTTGAAAAATGGTTTTAGGCCTGAAGATGACACAAAACCCCCCAAAACATTGTATATTTTCTGAAATCGGAGACCCTAGAGAATAAAATAGCGGTAGTTCCAATTTTTTTATGTCGCACGATATGATCACAAAGATCTAGGAAACGCAAAATGTCAGTAAAAAATACACTTCTGTTAATTTTAGGGCACATTTTATACTGCTCTATTCACACCGCACCCGCACCAAAAAGGTGCAGGTCCCTTTTCTTGGGTCCGCACTAGAATCTGATTGCATAGGTATTCACACCTCTGCGATATGATTCTGCACATCGCACCGCGTTTTGCGGACCGCTTTCGGGGTGTTGTTAGCTAAACATACACACCCGCAGCAGTTTGCATGTACGGGGCGCAATTCTGATGCACAAAAAGCAATAAAGTATAAACTTTTTTTGTAAAATATAAAAGATGAGGTTGCATCGAGTAAATGGATATCCAACGTGTCAAACCTTAAATTTGCACGCGCTCGTGAAACGGCAGCATACTTTAGTACCCTAGATTTTCTATAGGCAACACTTTTAAAGCCCCTTTATAGGTCATCAGTATAGTGCACGGGAATCTGTTGAACGGGGACCCAGAAGTGACGTCACATCACGTCCGGATCAGGAGAATGGGAGGGGAGCGGTTGTGTCCGCTCTCCTCCTCCCTCCCTATACCACATCCCTCGGCACCCCCCCAACCAGTCTCAGGCCCACAGATGGGCAAGCGGAGCCCGGGACATATCGTGGGGAAGATACTAACCCTGTGGGCTGTGTGGAAGCAATCGGGCAGCAGATTGCTTCCACCTGACTGGTGAGCCCTGCTAAGGGCAAAAAAAAAAAACCTACTTGCCCAGCGCCCGGAACTAAATGTCCCGGGTGATAGGAATTGGACATCTCTGTATTGGCAAGAGGTAATTCAATATATACAGGAGATTTGGGGATAACTATTCAAAAAGATCCGTGGGTGTGCCTGTTTTATAGGACAGCGATACCAGTAAAACAATATAAAAATAGTCTATTATACCATTTTAATTAGTGCTGCAAAAGGCTTAAGCCCCAAATTTTGGCAGGCATGGGACCGCCCCCCCCCCCCCCCCCTCCCCACAACAATGAGAGATTGGATGGAGGATTAAAGCGGAGCTCCAACCAAAAGGGGAAGTTCCGCTTTAACCCCTGTACACCGGCTGCACACAAATGTGCGGCCTCCCGGCGTCTGGGCCTAGACGCCGAGCGGCCGCACATTTGCGTTTAATGTAAGGTAAAACCTATGTGCTGAGAGCGCGCACCCTGTGCGCTCCCAGCACACATGTCCGGTACTCATGGAAAGGTCCCGGTCTGCTCTTTCGATTGGGACTTTTCCCGATCATGTGACCGCCGTGACGACGCTGGTCCCCCTTCACGCTGGCCGTACGCAAATATGTGTCCTCCCGGCGTCTGGGCCTAGACGCCGAGCGGCCGCACATTTGCGTTCTATTAAGAAAAAAAAAAAAAAAGGATGTGCTGAGAGCACGCGCCCTGCGCGCTCCCAGCACACATGTCCGGTACTCATGGAAAGGTCCCGGTCTGCTCTTTCGATCGGGACTTTTCCCGATCATGTGACCGCCGTGACGCGTCGTCACGGCGGTCACATGATCCCTAAACCACGGCCCGCCTCCCTGCGTCTGAAACTCTTAAAGGGCCAGGAGGCGCCGGCAGGAAGGGGTTAAGGACTGCTCCCCCGCTTCCCATTACGGATTGGCACCTTTTGGGGAGCTGGTACCCGAATTTGACAGGTACCCGCTCCCACTTCCGGTCCAAACGCTTAGGCGATCGGAAGCGGAAGGTGTCTTCCCTCCCTGTAGTCTTTTGGGACACGTGACAGGTCCCAGAAGACAACAGGACCATTCATGAAGCGCAGCACTACACGTGCATGCGCAGTGGGTACCCGGCTGTGAAGCCGCAAGCTGGGTGCCCACACTGAAGATGCCGGCCACCTGGAATGCAGGATGGCCGGTGAAACGGGATGCGGGGGACACACCGTGGGATTGTGGGACAGGTAAGTGGCTGTTTTTTAAAAGTCAGCTACAGTTTTTGTAGCTGCTGACTTTTTTTATTGTTTGACAGGGTGAGTGGAACTCGGCTTTAAGTACCGTATTTGCCGGCGTATAAGACGACTTTTTGACCCTTGAAAATCTTCTCAAAAGTCGGAGGTCGTCTTATACGCCGGTACACATGTTAGGGGGGCTGCGGCATTAAGTACAGGGGTTTGCAGGGGCTGACGTCTCTTACCTGGATCCAGTCCCACGACGATCCGGTCCAGGAAGTGCGGCGTCTCCTTCAGTTCGGCCACTGGATGTTCGTGCGGCTGCGCGGCTCCGCCTCCTCACCGGTGATTGGCCGCCAGAACTGTAGCTCAGGAAAGGCACACAGGCGGCCAATCACCGGCGAGGGGGCGGAGCCGAGCGGCCCCACGAAAATTGAGTGCCGGAGCAGCAGGTAAGTGCTCTGTGTAGAGGTGCTGCTGCAACCACATATGCTGGCTGCAGCAGCACCATACGAGAACAGGGTCAGCAAGTCTCAGTGGGAGGAATAGTGCCCCATCATTGGTGTCACTGATACCAATGATGGGGCACTATTCCTCCCACTGATACCAACGATGGGGCACTATTCCTCCCACTGACACCAACGATGGGGCACTATTCCTCCCCCCCACTGACACCAACGATGGGGCACTATTCCTCCCCCCCACTGACACCAACGATGGGGCACTATTCCCCCCCCCCACTGACACCAACGATGGGGCACTATTCCCCCCCCCCACTGACACCAACGATGGGGCACTATTTCCCCCCCCACTGACACCAACGATGGGGCACTATTCCTCCCCCCACTGACACCAATGATGGGGCACTATTCCACCCCTCACTGACACCAATGATGGGACACCATTCCTCCCACTGACACCAATGATGGGGCACTATTCCTCCCCCCACTGACACCAATGATGGGGCACTATTCCACCCCTCACTGACACCAATGATGGGACACCATTCCTCCCACTGACACCAATGATGGGACACCATTCCTCCCACTGACACCAATGATGGGACACCATTCCTCCCACTGACACCAATGATGGGACACCATTCCTCCCACTGACACCAATGATGGGACACCATTCCTCCCACTGACACCAATGATGGGACACCATTCCTCCCACTGACACCAATGATGGGACACCATTCCTCCCACTGACACCAATGATGGGACACCATTCCTCCCACTGACACCAATGATGGGACACCATTCCTCCCACTGACACCAATGATGGGACACCATTCCTCCCACTGACACCAATGATGGGACACCATTCCTCCCACTGACACCAATGATGGGACACCATTCCTCCCACTGACACCAATGATGGGACACCATTCCTCCCACTGACACCAATGATGGGACACCATTCCTCCCACTGACACCAATGATGGGGCACTATTCCACCCCTCACTGACACCAATGATGGGGCACCATTCCTCCCACTGACACCAATGATGGGGCACCATTCCTGCCACTGATACCAATGATGGGGCACCTATTCCCCCCACTGACGCCAATGATGGGGCACCATTCCTGCCACTGATACCAATGATGGGGCACTATTCCTCCCACTGATACCAATGATGGGGCACTATTCCTCCCACTGATACCAATGATGGGGCACTATTCCTCCCACTGATACCAATGATGGGGCACTATTCCCCCCACTGATACCAATGATGGGGCACTATTCCTCCCACTGACATCAATGATGGGGCACTATTCCTCCCACTGACATCAATGATGGGGCACTATTCCTCCCACTGACACCAATGATGGGGCACTATTCCTCCCACTGACACCAATGATGGGACACTATTCCTCCCACTGACACCAATGATGGGACACTATTCCTCCCACTGACATCAATGATGGGGCACTATTCCTCCCACTGACACCAATGATGGGGCACTATTCCTCCCACTGACACCAATGACGGGGCACTATTCCTCCCACTGATACCAATGACGGAGCACTATTCCTCCCACTGACATCAATGACGGGGCACTATTCCTCCCACTGACACCAATGATGAGGCACTATTCCTCCCACTGACATCAATGATGGGGCACTATTCCTCCCACTGACATCAATGATGGGGCACTATTCCTCCCACTGGTGTGCATTGGAAGAGGGGTAGTCTTATACGGCGAGTATAGCCCAAACACTACATTTTAGCAGGAAAAGTAGGGGGGTCGTCTTATACGCCGGCAAATACGGTATATAAATAATATGAAGGAGTAAGCCTGGGTTCACATACATGCGGTATGTCGCATGTGATTCGCACAGGAACCGCACCGCAATCCTGTGCAAATCACATTATTATTATACAGGACTTCTATAGCGCCGACAGTTTGCTCAGCGCTTTATATTATGGAGGGAGACAATACAGTAACAATACAGTTCAATACAAGAGAGATTAGAGGGCCCTGATCCTTGGAGCTTACAATCTAGGAGGGAGGGGATAGTGGTACAAGAAGTAATTAGCTGTGGGGGATGGAGTGGTAGGAGGAGTAGGGGATTCCAATATTAGCTGGGGTCGGGGTAGGCTTCCCTGAAGAGTGCGCCTAAAAGTGAGCAGAGTAGAAGATAGCCTGATAGCTTGGGGTAGGGAGTTCCAGAGGATGGGTGAAGCCCTTGAGAAATCCTGGAGACGAGCATGGGAGGAGGAGACCAGGGAACTAGAGAGTAAGAGGTCTTGCGAGGAGCGGAGAGTACGGTTTGGGTGATATTTAGAGAAAAGGTCGGTGATGTCATTAGTGGCAGTGTTATGATCACATGAAATTTGTGTGCGGGGCGATCGAAGCCGTACATTTTATATGGCTCTATTCGCACCGCACCCGAACCAAAAAGGTGCAGGACCCTTTTTTTTGGGTCCGCACTAGAATTGGATCGCATGGGCATTCACACCTATGCGATCCGATTCTGCACATCGCACCGCGTTTTTTGCCGACCGCTTTCGGGGTGTTGTTAACTAAACATAGACACCCACAGCAGTTTGCATGTACGGGGCACACTTCTGATGCGGTGCGGAATTCGCATAGAAAACTCTGCACATTCCGCACCGCAGCAGTGTGAACCCGGGTTTATACCACATTGAGGGAGATGGAATGGAGCAGGTGGTATGGTGTTTTTTTTTTGTTTTGTTTTTTAATCGTCTGAAAAATATCTCGAAATTATGGTGCCCCTAGTGGTGGAGTTTGAGAACTAAACCGAATAAATGGAAAGTTGTAGTGTGGGGAGAGAATATAGGGTTTTGACTGTGATTAGTAGACAGGTCAAGAAAGAACTATCTGGACGGGTAATTGTTGGGTATGTTTCCTGTGTGCTAGTTTTAGGATTCATTTTCAGTCCAAACATTTTATCGCGCTCAATGTTTTTTTATGTTTTTTTTGTGTTGTAATGTTTTTTTTTTTAAATTCTTAATCCAGAATGCGCCTGGTACAATGGAAAAAAACTGTCTAAAGAAGATGTAGCTTCCTTTCTGGATACTGTTGTGACTGCTCAAGAATTTCTCCAGGTATGCGGTGTTTTCTTTCCTTGTATATTCAATGAATGGTAAAGTGTATCTAAATTTAAAAAAAAAATTTAATTTTTTGCGGCTTACCAGTTCTTAGATGAGATGGCTGCATGAGTTTCTTTGTTTTCTGGCTTTTTGTTTCATTTGGTGATCCTGCCAGTAACACGTTTCCTGTCCTAGGGTGACAACACTTATTCTGCTACTGTATCTATGGAGGGAGCCATGGTTGTCACCCAGGCTTGACATTAACCCCTTCATGCTGGCGCCTCCCGGCCCTTTAACCTCTTGCCGTCCGCCTGCTGTTTATAAACGGCAGGGCGGTGGCACTCCAGGGGCGGGTTGTTGTTCATAAACGGCACCCGCCATTTCTAGCTGTGCGCGCTCCTTGGGAGCGCACAGCACCGCGATCCGGTGCCCGCTGTGTCCTCCAGACTTGTGACATCATTGCTTACTACGTGTGAAATCTGTGAATGATCACAGAGGTCACATGGTACAAGGCTATTCACAACAGCCTGGTACCATGTGACAAGGTGTGACCAATCACAGCTCACTCAGTATTTCTCAATGGCTACAAGAATGCAGACAGAGAGAAAGAGAAATGATTGCTTTTACATCCTATATGGGTGTAAAAGCAATCACTGTAAAAAAAAAAAAAAATCTTCATCACCCCCCACAAGTAGTACAGTGTCACCATGGTGACACTGTACTGCTAGGGTGACAGTATGTAAAAAAAAAAAAAAACATAAAGAATATAAAAAAATAAAAATGTAAAAAAAATGTTAAAAAATTATAATTTTTGGTTATAAACTAATTTGGCTTATTATTTTATTTTTAATTTTTTTTACTAAAAATATAACGGAATAAATTTTGGTCAAGATTTATGATGAAAGATTATTTATTTGCAAAATTTTATAAGAAACACTTTTTTAAAAAACTTTTGGACATTTTCATTTACATAGCAAAAAAAAATAAAAATCCCAGCGGTGAATAAATACCACCAAAATAAAGCTTTATCTGTCTCAAAACAATGGTAAAAAATTCATATGGGTACAGTATTGCATGACCGCGCAATTGTCATTCAAAGTGTGATAGCGCTGAAAATTGGCCTGGGGGGGAAGGGGGTGACAGTGTCTGGACTGGAAGTGGTTAAGGGTTTCAGAAGCTGAGGGGCGGGGCAAAGTTCAGGGTCATGTGACGGCGTGTCACGGCGGTCACATGAACGGGAAAGGTCCCGATCGAAAGAGGAGATCAGGACCTTTCCGTGAGTATCGGACGTGTGTGCTGGGAGCGCGCAGGGCGCCTGTTCTCAGCACATATGTCTTTTTTTTAATAGAACGCAAATGTGCGGCCACCCGGCGTCTAGGCCCAGACACCGGGAGGACGCACATTTGCGTACGGCCAGCGTGAAGAGGTTAAAAATAAACAGTTACAACACCTCCTGCACTCAGGGACCCTGACCAGTGGAGGGCCGATGGATCAGTAGTATAAAAAGTATAAAGATGTATGGAAGTTCGTCCCAAACCGATGAAAGGCTGTGCAGCTCCAACACAAAGCTGGGGAAGCTTGATACAAACTGTAGTGAAGAACAAAAACCTTGCGCATGACCTCCGTAAACAGTAAATTTATTGATTTAGGAGATCTACTCACAAGAATAGTAATAAAACAGGCATATGAAATCCAAAAGCGCAGCCTACGATAAGGAGATGCATGCGAATCCCATCCGAAGGGGAAATTCTCAGAATGACGCTGATGCGTTTCTAGGGGGGGGGGGGGGGGTTGGGTGTCCCTTCTTCATCAGAGCTCTGTTTTTGTTCTTCACTACAGTTTGACATTAGTAACGCCTGTGTTTTTTTGTTGTTTTTTTTTGTGTTCATTTCCATTTCATGGGGAGCTGGGGGATTCTGCAAAAACAAACAAAACAGAGGACACTCTGGCCTAGTGCATTATCCTTTAACAAAAAAAACAAAAACTAAAAAGAAATGAAAAATAATACAAAGAAAAGTGTCACAAGTAGTACGAAAGAGCCATATTTTATGGATAATACACTAGTACAGTGCGTCGTCCTGTTTTTTGTTTTTTTTTTTTTCTTTTCATTGCAGTATCTCTACTATAGACTTCTCCCAGTTTTGTGAGGGCAGCAAGGCGAGAGAGCCAGGATATGATTGCAGCCTACTGACATTTTTTTCGGGCCCACTTCCCAAGCGCAGGAGTATTAACGCTTTTCAGAGTGGGGGGATTAGTAGTTTACAGAAGGAAAATAACCATGTTGGTGATCTTAACTCGCCTCATAGGAAACGACAAGCGCACCACATTTCTGGCCTCCTCACTTGTGCGCACTCCCTGGGAGTGCGCAGCACCGCGATCCGGTGCCCGCTGGGACACAGTGGAACACCGATCATCGTACGGGACCTCTGTGTGAGGTCCCGATCATGTGATCACTGATTGGCCAATCAGTGATCACATGAAGAGTAGTAAGCAAGATGTCACTTCTGACATCATTGCTTACTACGTGTGGAATCTGTGAATGATCACAGAGGTCGCATGGTACAGGGCTATTCACAACAGTCTTGTACCATGTGACAAGCTGTGACCAATCACAGCTCGCACAACATTCTCAATGGCTGCAAGAATACAGCCAGAGAGAAGGAGAAATTATTGCTTTTACAGCCTTTATGGGTGTAAAAGCAATCGGTGTAAAGAAAAAAAAAAAATCTTCTTCACCCACCCCACAAGTAGTACAGTGTCACAATATTTATGGACCTGACTGTAGTTGTTGGAGTCAAAGTCACTTAAATCCCTTTTCTTCCCCATTCTGATGCTTGGTTTGAACTTCAGCAAGTCGTCTTTACCAGGTCTAGATGCCTAAATGCGTTGAGTTTCTGCCATGTGATTGGCTGATTAGCAATTTGTGTTACCAAGCAATTGAACAGGTAGACCTAATAAAATGGCCGGTGAGTGTGCATATACTGCATTTACACAGTCCAAACAATCAATATAGAAGATGACATAAATTGTAACAGATGTTATACAAATGTGTGTTAATTATGGACTTGAACCTAGCATTGATGTTTATGCATATACAAGGAATTTTTTTTTTTTTTTTTTCTCGTGTGGGATGTCAAGTACATGTATAGTGGACAGGTACGTGTTGTATGATGGACTGTCAATAATCACAGCAAGGCACTATCCTGGCTTGTCACAAGTTTGACGGTGGATAGAGGTGTGATGTGTCTGGACTGTATAGCTGGGGATATCCATGGTAACATACCCTTTAGTGAACTTCAGGTAGAGGTTAGGTTGGGTTCTGAATTTACAAATGTCTACCAAGCTCAGCCCTGAGGTTAGAATATCTGGGCCTGATCCTAGATACCGTCCAGGCAAGAGTGATCCTCCCTCTGAACAAATGTCTTGTGCTGAGGACTTGGGTGGACTTGCTTAGGATGCTGACAAATCTCTTGATTCAACTTTGCATGGGAGTTCATTGAGGCAGTACCCTTTGCCCAATTTCATTCTAGGCCCCTCCAATGGAATGTCTTGGTGGTATGGGACAGAAGTGCTATTACTCTCCAGTACGAGGTCTTTGGATTGGTGGATCTCCTCACAGGTGCTGCAAATGGGAAAAATTATTTCTTCTATCTTGGATGGTCCTGAGGATGAATGCCAGCCTGGTGGACTTGGGTGGAGTTCTGGACAATCAGTCGGTCCAGGGAACTTGGTCACCATAGGAGAGGTTCTTGTCCACCAACATCTTGGAATTGAAGGCGATTCGCCTTTCCTTACTATGTTGGTCAGTGCAGCTAAAGGGCCTTCCTGTGAGGGTTCGGTCAGACAGTGCCATATCAGAGGCATACATAAACCGTGAAGAAGGCACCAGAAGTTGGGTGGCCCAGGAAGAAGTGGATCTCATCTTGTTTTGGAAAGAACTCCATGTTTCTGCGCTGTCTATATTCCAGGCATGGAAAACTGGCAGGCAGATTTTCTCAGCTGTCAACTGTCTCTCAAGGAGTGGGCTTGTGGTGGCTCATAATGGAGGAGCTCTTCCAGCGGTGGTAAACCCATCCAGGATATTCCATAGTCCTGACTGTTATTTTCTGGTTGCCATTACTTTGGCTTGCAGAGTTTTTTGGAATTGGCTGTTCGCTTTTATTATTTTATAAGAAGTTGTTCCTGGTGCTCCCATCTTGACAAGGTGGTTTCATGACCTCAGCTGTCCTTATTACCCTAGGTCAGGGGTGGGCAACTGTGGCCCTCCAGCTGTTGTAGAACTAAAAGGGCCCATGAGGCATTGCAAAACTGACAGTTACAAGCATGACTCCCAAAGGCAGAGGCATGATGGGACTTGTAGTTCACCAACAGCTGGAGGGCCACAGTTGCCCACCCCTGCCCTAGGTAGTTTCCTCATTCCATCTCAACCAGAACATTGTATTGTCCTCTTTCTGTCCTAAACCTCAGGTGCTGGGGACAAGACTTTTCACACTTGGAATGTAGTTTGCTATCAGATGTTACCTGAAGTCAACTGCTGATATTCTTCCATCTAAATCCTTTTTTTTTTTTTTTGTGCTTCCTGAAGACCAAAGTAAAGGTCACGCAGCTTCCAAATGCACCATTTCTCGTTGGATTCGGCAGCTTATTTCTCCAGCTTGTGGTCTAAAGGGCAAAGTTCCACCATTTTTGGTGACCGCTCATTCTATTAGGAGCGCCAGTGCCTCCCGGGCTATATGTCATTTAGATTTCAGTAGCTTAAGTTTGCAAAGCTGCTACCTTGTCGTCGGTTCATACCAGGGGCGGACTGACCATTTGGAAACTTGGGCACTGCCCGAGGGCCCGGGGTCAGTAGGGGGCCCCATGAGATGCCCTTGGTACCTTTTTCATAGACTTTTTTGAGTTTGGGAAAGGACACAGGGGTTCCATGATCCCCTATTGCCCGGGGGCCCCATGAGTTGTCAGTCCGCCCCTGGTTCATACTAACGCGACGTTTGACCAAGCAGGTGTTAAAGCCGTTGAGGTTGCTTCTTTCGGTTGGTGAGCTTTGCAGTCTTTCGTGAGACCCCAACCTGTTTTGGTTTGTTTGGGACCAGTTGGCTTGTTGCCGTGATGCCTTCCCCTCATATTCAGGGGTTTGGGACATTCCTATCATAACACCTAATGAAGATCCTCTATGTCTCGCAATGTACGATATAGAAAATGTGATTTTATGTATTTATTTATTTTTTTTAACTTGTGAAATCCTTTTCTTAGATTTCATCATGGGGGCACAGAGATCCTGCACCTCTGTCTTGTGGTTTATGACTTGCTATAAAAGCTGAAGCCTTGCCTAACGGAGGGGGACTTGTCTAGATGGGGGTCTTCCTGCTTCCTTTTTTTTTTTGCCAGTGTCCAGTTGCTTGAAAATGACAGCATAACCCTTATGGTAATGGCTATGAGGATGCTGTGTGTCCTGTGATGTGCTCCAAGAAAATGATTGTTACAAGTAAAATCCCATTTTCCTACATTTTCAGACGTGTTTCATGACTGAAGTTCTTATGTGTTCATTGATTCATTTTGGGTAAGACATAAGCATACCATGACCATAATCTAACCTTTGTGTCTTACTCAGGATGGGCTTTCAGGAACTGAAGAATTCCTTTTCAAGTGCCTTCCACATTGGAATGGTTGTCACCGCTCCCAGATATTGGGTCTGATTAGCCAGATTCCTCTTCATGCCTTTTCAGGTAAATAAGGGAAAGATTTAAATTGGAGCATTAATCAGCTTCCTTCCTAGCAGTGACCCGGCAGCTCAGATCACCTGTCCTCCCTCCCAGCATTGGTTTAGCAGCTCAGTTCTTGTGTGTGATGTCATACCCTATGCTCTCCTTTCCTGCCTGCTCTTATCCCTCCACACTCCTTTTCTGCACATTCTGCCTGCTGTCATTCCCTCCACATTCCTATCCTAAATATACTGCCTGCTGTTATGTCCTATACATTTCTCTGCTGCACATACTGCCCACCATCATTGCCCCCACATTCCACTATCACACATACTGCCTGCTGTCATACCCTCTGCACTCCTCCTGTACCTGCTGGCCGCTGTCATACCCTCTGCACTCCTCCTGTACCTGCTGGCCGCTGTCATACCCTCTGCACTCCTCCTGTACCTGCTGGCCGCTGTCATACCCTCTGCACTCCTCCTGTACATACTTCTCACTGTCATACCCTCCACACTCCTCTCCTGTACATACCGCCCTCTGTCATACCCTCCCCATTGCTCTCCTGTACATACTGCTCACTGTCATACCCACCACACTCCTCTCCTGTACATACTGCTTACTGTCATACCCTCCACACTCCTCTCCTGTACATACTGCTCACTGTCATACCCTCCACACTCCTCTCCTGTACATACTTCTCACTGTCATACCCTCCACACTCCTCTCCTGTACATACTGCTTACTGTCATACCCTCCACACTCCTCTCCTGTACATACTGCTTACTGTCATACCCTCCACACTCCTCTCCTGTACATACTGCTTACTGTCATACCCTCCACACTCCTCTCCTGTACATATTGCTTACTGTCATACCCTCCACACTCCTCTCCTGTACATACCGCCCACTGTCATACCCTCCACACTCCTCTCCTGTACATACCGCCCACTGTCATACCCTCCACACTCCTCTCCTGTACATATTGCTTACTGTCATACCCTCCACACTCCTCTCCTGTACATACCGCCCGCTGTCATACCCTCCCCATTGCTCTCCTGTACATACCGCCCGCTGTCATACCCTCCCCATTGCTCTCCTGTACATACTGCCCTCTGTCATACCCTCCACACTCCTCTCCTGTTCATACCACCCACTGTCATACCCTCCTCTCCTGTATATACTGCCCACTGTCATACCCTCCACGCTCCTCTCCTGTACATACCGCCCGCTGTCATACCCTCCACGCTCCTCTCCTGTACATACCGCCCGCTGTCATACCCTCCACGCTCCTCTCCTGTACATACCGCCCGCTGTCATACCCTCCACGCTCCTCTCCTGTACATACCGCCCGCTGTCATACCCTCCACGCTCCTCTCCTGTACATACCGCCCGCTGTCATACCCTCCACACTCCTCTCCTGTACATACCGCCCGCTGTCATACCCTCCACGCTCCTCTCCTGTACATACTGCCCGCTGTCATACCCTCCACGCTCCTCTCCTGTACATACTGCCCGCTGTCATACCCTCCACGCTCCTCTCCTGTACATACTGCCCTCTGTCATACCCTCCACGCTCCTCTCCTGTACATACCAAGATTTTTCCATCATGGTAATTTCCCCAGCCTTGTGAGTTCTGGAATAGATGCCGGTCAGATTACAAATTTAAATATAACTCCAAATCACTATAACTTCTTTTTAAATACATTTATTAAGTAGGCAGTGAGAGTTTGTGAGAAGCTGAAGGAATGTCGTCTGTTTATGTACATAATTTATATTCCGTGACTTCATCCAACATGCTGAACCCGCTCTGCTGTTTTACATTCCAGAAATTGAAAGGCTCCTGTATGAAACCTTGACACAGATGTTTATTCCATCATCTTTGTGGTTTAAAGTGAGTTTTATAAAGCTTTTTCTATGAAATATTCCTTTTCTGGGCAGATTGTAGTGTGACTAAACCTGTACTTCAGCTTGTTTAAAAATCACTATTTAGAGGCGACATTTAAGAACATCTTACAGGTTGTACCTGTTTTTAGGGTGCAATATGTTCCTAATCACCCGGCTCCCGCCCCCGTCCTGTGACAGCATGCAGGGATTCCTGTCCCCCCGCAGATGCGGTCACATTTAACATTGGCGCTACTGTCAGGGGCTTTGCCTGCACAGCTGCATCGCTCATTCACAGAGATCAGTAAATGAAAGTACTACAAGTCCTATCTGCCATCACAGCAAACGAACTTGTAGTTTTCGTTGGACTACAAGAGCACTGATCAGCGCACTCATACAGGGGAGAGAACTGTGTTGTTTACATACATTTCTCTCCCTCCGTCGGTAATGCTCGGCGATCACTGGGTGCCAGCGAGTAATAACCGGCCGGGACCCAGTGACTGACAGCCGAGGCCGCGAATAGCGACGCGGGTAGGGCGCGCATGCGCACCCTGCCAGGAGAATAAAAAACACACACACACACACACACACACACACACACACACACACACACACACACATATATATATATATATATATATATATATATATATATATATATATATATATATATATATATATATATATATATATATATACACGTACATATGTGTTTTTTATTCTCCTGGTAGGGTGCGCATGCGCACATACATATGTATGTATATATGTATGTATGTATGTGTATATATATATATATATATATATATATATATATATATATATATATATATATATATATATATATATATATATGTGTTTTTTAGGAGAATAAAAAATATGTATGTGCACATGCGCACCCTACCAGGAGAATAAAAAACACATATATGTGTGTATATGTATATATGTGTGTGTGTATATATATATATATATATATTTGTTTTTTATTCTCCTGGTAGGGTGCGCATGTATATAAACACATATATATATATATATATATATATATATATATATATACATATACACACACATACATATGTATGTGCGCATGCGCACCCTACCAGGAGAAATAAAAAACACATGTACGTGTGTGTATGTGTGTGTATGTGTGTGTATATATATATATATATATAATGTATATGTGTTTTTTATTCTCCTGGTAGGGTGCGCATGCGCGCCCTACCCGCATCGCTATTCGCAGCCTCGGCTGTCAATCACTGGGTCCCGGACGGTTATTACTCGCTGGCACCCAGTGATCGCCGAGCATTACTGACGGAGGGAGAGAAATGTATGTAAACAATACAGTTCTCTCCCCTGTCAGCTCCTGCACACTGTTTGCATGCTTTTTATTAGCACTGATCACTTGTATTTGTGTCACTGGGGATGTCAGTGACACAAAGTCAGTTCCCCTCCGTATCAGAATGCCCGCCGCAGTCCCACTATAAGTCGCTGATCGGCGTCATTACTAGTTAAAAAAAAAAAGAAAGAAAATCCCACTATATATACCGCCATTTGTAAACTCTATAACTTTCACGTAAACCAAATAATTTACATGTATTGGGATTATTTATTTTTTTTTTTTTTTCTTTTTATAGCAAAGACCTATATTTTGGTGGAAATTTGATTTTTTTTTAAAAATTTTACTGGACACGTTTAATAGCAAAAAGTCAAAAATCGTGTGGTTTTTTTTTTTTTTTTCTTTTTTTATAGTTCAGAAAAGAAAAAACGCACAGTAAAATCAAATTTTATTTATTATTTATTTCAGGTACTTGTATAACGCTGTCAATTTACGCAGCGCTTTACATATATATTGTACATTCACATCAGTCCCTAACCCTCAAGGGGGGTACAATCTAAGGTCCCTAACTCACATTCATACATACAGTTGTGACCAAAATTATTCAACCCCCACTGAAATTGAGTGTTTTGGCCAGTTTGACATTGCTTTTGATCATTCAGTCATCTTGCTTACATTTACATTAAAGAGGCACTTGTAGGTCAGACAAATATAACATAACAGTTATAATGAAATAACCACAAATGTCTTTTCTGTGCTCACAGCATTATCAGTTTTATTCAACCCCCAAGTGACATTCAATCTTAGTACTTAGTACAGCATCCTTTTACAGTTATAACAGCTTTTAAACGTGAAGCATAGCTTGACACAAGTGTCTTGCAGCGATCTACGGGTATCTTCGCCCATTCTTCATGGGCAAAGGCCTCCAGTTCAGTCACATTCTTAGGCTTGCGCACTGCAACTGCTTTCTTTAAGTCCCACCAGAGGTTCTCAATCGGATTTAAGTCTGGTGACTGCGATGGCCACTCCAAAATGTTCCAGCCTTTCCTCTGCAACCATGCTCTAGTGGACTTGGAGGTATGCTTGGGATCATTGTCCTGTTGAAAGGTCCAACGTCTCCCAAGCCTCAGGTGTGTGACGGACTGCATCACGTTTCCATCCAATATCTCCTGGTACTGAAGAGAATTCATGGTACCTTGCACACGCTGAAGCTTCCCTGTACCTGCAGAAGCAAAACAGCCCCAAAGCATGATTGACCCTCCACCATGCTTCACAGTAGGCAAGGTGTTCTTTTCATCATAGGCCTTGTTCTTCCTCCTCCAAACATAGCGTTGATCCATGGGCCCAAACAGTTCTAATTTTGTTTCATCAGTCCACAGAACACTATCCCACAACTTTTGTGGTTTGTCCACATGGCTTTTGGCATACTGCAGTCGACTCTTCTTATTCTTTGGAGACAGCAAGGGGGTACGCCTGGGAGTTCTGGCACGGAGGCCTTCATTACGCAGTGTGCGTCTTATTGTCTGGGCTGAAACTTCTGTACCCACATCTGACAAATCTTTTCTCAGTTCCTCAGCAGTCACACGGGGACTTCTCTCCACTCTACGCTTCAGGTAGCGCACAGCAGTCGAAGTCAGCATCTTCTTTCTGCCACGACCAGGTAGCGTTTCAACAGTGCCCTTTGCCTTGAATTTGCGAATGATGCTTCCTAAGGTGTCTCTTGGTATGTTTAACATCTTTGCAATCTTCTTATAGCCATTGCCCTTCCTGTGAAGAGAAATCACCTCTTCTCTTGTCTTCCTGGACCATTCTCTTGCCTTCACCATGTTTGTAACCACACCAGTAAATGTCTAGAAGGAGCTGAGTATCACAGTCATTTTAAAGCTGCCTAATTGGTGCTTATTATGCTTGATTGCTGCTCGGTGACATCCACAGGTGTTTTCAATACCTGATGGAAAGCACCTGTATGAACCTCTGTTCTTCAGAGTGGTAGTCTTTAAGGGGTTGAATAATTGTGGCAATGAAGAAACCACATAAGAACCATTTACTACTGTATTACATAAACAATTGATGTCATTTTAGTTGCATTTGGGTAGTTACAACGTCCTTGTAGGATTTGATTCTGAATACAATTCCAAATGTACACTATAGTCCCTAAACCCCTTTACAGCATTGGGGGTTGAATAATTTTGGTCACAACTGTACACATACTAGGGCCAATTTAGACAGGAGACAATTCACCTACCAGCATGTCTTTGGAGTGTGGGAGGAAACCGGAGTACCCAGAGGAAACCCACGCAAGCACAGGGAGAACATGCAAACTCCAGGCAGGAGGCGCCATGGTCGGGAATCGAACCCAAGACCCAATTACTGCAAGGCAGATGTGCTAACCACTAAGCCACTGTGCCGCCCGCAAAAAGCTCTATTATTTGGGGGGGGGGGGGGGGGGAGAAGATGTAAATTTAACCACTTCAATACCGTGCAATTTTACACCTTCCTGCTCAGGCCATTTTTCAGGTTTCAGCGCTCTCACACTTTGGGTACAATATTGTATGACCGCGCAATTGTCATTCAAACTAAAATTTTATCATTTTCTTCACACAACTAGAGCTTTCTTTTGGTGGTATTTAATCACCGCTGGGGTTTTTATTTTTTGCTAAATTAACAAAAAAAGACAAAATTTTGAAAAAAACGCACGTTTTTCTTTGTTTCTGTTATAAAAGTTTGCAAATAATTGTTCTTCATAAATTTAGGCCGAGATGTATTCTGCTACATGTCTTTGGTGGAAATAACCCAAATTAGGATGTATTATTTAGTTTGTAGGAAAGTTATAGAGTTCACAAACTATGGTATAGATCTGAATATTGATCAATCCTGAAGTACTGACAGACAATCTAATTTCTTGAGGTCCAAGAATGTCAGGACAGTACAGATATCCCCCAAATGTCAGGACGGTACAGATATCCCCCAAATGTCAGGACGGTACAGATATCCCCCAAATGTCAGGACAGTACAGATATCCCCCCAAATGTCAGGACTGTACAGATATCCCCCAAATGTCAGGACTGTACAGATATCCCCCAAATGTCAGGACTGTACAGATATCCCCCAAATGTCAGAACAGTACAGATATCCCCCAAATGTCAGGACAGTACAGATATCCCCCAAATGTCAGGACTGTACAGATATCCCCCAAATGTCAGGACTGTACAGATATCCCCCAAATGTCAGGACAGTACAGATATCCCCCCAAATGTCAGGACGGTACAGATATCCCCCAAATGACAGGACAGATATCCCCCAAATGACCCCTTTTTGCAAAGTAGACAGTCCGACGTACTTCATAAGAGCCATGGCGAGTTTTTTGAAGTTGTATTTTTTTTGTCATTTTTCGTAAAAAATGAAAAAATTAAAAAAATTAGTTTCACTATTTTTTTTTTTTTTTTTTACATATTGTCACCAGTGCAGTACAGCGTCATCATATAACTGGCATGGCGGTGATCAGGGACACTGACTGGTGACAGTATGGGGAAAAAAAAAACTATATATATATATAATTTTTTTTTTTTTTTTATGGCGTCCACCCGGAACGCTGATGACATTTGCCGGCCGCCATTCGGCCATAGGGCGGGCGGCAAATGGTTAATTTGGGTGCAGCGTTGCATGACCGCGCAATTGTCAGTTAATGTAATTCAAAAAATGGCCTGGTCAGGAAGGGGGGTAAATCCTCTGGAGGGCAAGGGGTTAAATTACTCTGTTGCTGATTTAAAAAAGAAAAAAACAAAAGCAGTAAACCAAGTGTGTTTATGCTTACCTGTTTTGCCATCTGTACCCTAAATTTTTTTTTTTTTTTTTTTTTTTTTTTTTTGTCTTCCAAAGCAAAATCAACATGCAGCACATTTTGTGTGAGTCTTCTGCCTGCTTCCCCGGCTGCGACCTCTTCCTTCCCATGATATCATTAGTGTTTCAAAGGGACATGGGGGGCGGGGGTAGCGAAGGCACCCAACACAGTAAACGTGAATAAGGAAGGTGCAAAATGAATGATTTCTAAAAAAAAAAGTTTATGAAGCCTGAATGTTTTTTGTTTTTATTACAGGTCGATGTGCTTAAGAGTCTGAAGAATCTGCTGAAAATCTGGATGATCAAGCATTCGGTCTTCATAGAAAATGTTGAAAATAAGTAAGAAATAACCCAAATAATATGCTCTCTGCACACCTAAATGTGTTTTTTATACTTTCAGAGCTGCTTTGTTATATCTAGGTTTTCTAAAACATTGTGCTGATTTAACAACCGCAGCATCTGCACTGGTGCTTTTCAGTGGACCTGAATGTAAAAAGAAAAAATTTGCTATTCTATAGCAGATAGATTTCCTCCTGAAAAATAGCTGTACACTTCCTGTGCCTATTGTGACCGTTGTTCCTGCCCACTGACGCCAGCGTTGGACCGTTGTTCCTGCCCACTGACGCCAGCGTTGGACCGTTGTTCCTGCCCACTGACGCCAGCGTTGGACCGTTGTTCCTGCCCACTGACGCCAGCGTTGGACCGTTGTTCCTCGCCCACGGGCGCCGGCGGCGGACCGTTGTTCCTCGCCCACGGGCGCCGGCGGCGGACCGTTGTTCCTCGCCCACGGGCGCCAAGGGCGGACCGTTGTTCCTCGCCCACGGGCGCCAAGGGCGGACCGTTGTTCCTCGCCCACGGGCGCCAAGGGCGGACCGTTGTTCCTCGCCCACGGGCGCCGGCGGCGGACCGTTGTTCCTCGCCCACGGGCGCCAAGGGCGGACCGTTGTTCCTCGCCCACGGGCGCCAAGGGCGGACCGTTGTTCCTCGCCCACGGGCGCCAAGGGCGGACCGTTGTGCCTCGCCCACGGGCGCCAAGGGCGGACCGTTGTTCCTCGCCCACTGGCGCCAAGACATTTTCTACTTTCATGGGCCACAGTTCGGACCCCCCTAAAGTGTGAAACACAGTAAACCGGCCCTTTGGTTAGAAAGTTTGGAGACCCCTGATCTAAGGTACTGCTGCCTCGGACTGCTAGTCTCAGATTTAGAGAGAGATATCGTGATGTCACTACCGCTTCTGCTTTATCAGTCATGTGAATCTGCACTTCCTCCACCCCTTCTGCTGCTTCTTTACCATTACCCCAGCACTTGTCAGGTCATCGGAGAGACAGCTCTGACATTGGGAAGCAAAGCCCCGCTCCTCCACCAGGAAGGCCAACTCCACCAAGGGAGACAGCGCAGAACGGGGTGTGGTAAGACCATAATGGGAATAGGATCAGCTGCAGGGATCCGCCAACAGGCCGTACTAATGACTACCCCTTTGTCCTCTTCATGCCATTTCTGGACACTGCTGCCATAGTACAGATTCTCTTTAAAACGTCAATCCATTGTACCCAAGATTTAGAGAAAGATTTAGGAACTGAAAAACAACCAAAGGAGCTTCCGATACCTCTGGGTATATGCCCTGCCTCTAGGCTCTCGAACAACCTCTGTCCTTTCTCTTAGCAAGGCAATGGCTAATGCAGCTGCCAATCTCAGTCCTTTAGCGATTCAATATACAAAAACCTGAAAACATTCGTTAGGTTTTTCTCTTCAGGTGTTTTTGCTGAGTAGGTAAGAGTCCATCATCGGGACCTTGTATCGGAAGGCTCACGCCAAAACCATAATGATTTCTGGTCATGCAAAATTTCATATGCCTGGTTGGGTACTATCAACTGGGAACAAGATGGAGCAGTCTGCCTTTTATGTACTGGATCAGAAGTCACTACCTGCAGAAACATTAGAACACTCATGTAACGGAACCGGACCCAGACTGCACTTGGGGACTTCCGTTAGATGATCGCTTCCCCGTCAGAACACCGACAACAGACACCACCGCTGACCATACGAGACTAGGCGACACCAGTCTTGAAGTAAAACCAGGAAATAGACTACTGTATTTTAACACAGATACAAGATCTATACATTCAAGGGAACAACCCCCGCCCCCTTTCTGCAAAATTACACAGGGTGGGGCAATCTACCTTTTTATTAACGAGACACACCAACAGACAGTCCCATCAGGGGAGAGGGCTGCTGGTGACGCCCCCCCCCCCCCCACCAAGCCAATACACAAACACATACATCCCATAATAGTTTGCTCCCAAGCAAGACACACAATAGAACAATGGGATGCAACCACTCAGCATTAAACAATCCACAACCCCCCACCCCAATCTTAGGGGTACAGGGTGATCTGTCCTAACAGGCACAGGGTGACTTACACATAATAGGGATATGGGGAGCTGAGACAGGGGTCTCCCCACCTCTCCAAAGTGAGCTGGGTTCCATGGGCTCCCCACCCAAAGTGACTCCCGTCACAACTCATGTACTTGTTGGACATACTTGCCCTGTGTTTACATATGTCTTTGTGACACCATTGCAGACCATTTTCATAGGCAACACTGATAGGTCAAGGGCCCAGTCTAAACTTTGACATTTTTTTATATTTTTGCGTCTCACACAGAAATGACACCATGTCTGGGTTGATGACTTCAGTTGAAAATATGATTCAGTTTACCGGACGTTTATGTACTGTGGGCTTGCAGATGCATAACAGTTCTCTCCTTCTGCAGTCTGTCCTGGACTTCTATACATTGGTAAGAAATGTACCTTTTTACTTTCAGCGACTGCTTGTTGTATGTTATAATATATTCCATATTAAATCTGAACTAATCCCACCAATTTAAAGCCCAACTCTGTGCAAAAAATCGTGGGCTGTGCCCCACACTGCATGGGTTTTGTTTTCTAGGGGAGAGGAGAGCGGAGATATACTGACCTGATCCTCCAGTCTTTACAGCACAAGACCGGCCTGATACCCCCGTGCTCCAGCGGTCTTGAATAGTGGACTTTTCCTGTCTTCATCACACCCAGATTAGGTGCCATAGACCAGGAACAGTCCACCACTGGACCGTAGGGGAATGCGGTTTACTGGAGAATCGAAGGATCGAGTGAGGTATGAGCTTTCTGCTCACCCCTAGACAAAACAAGCAGTTGGCCCTGTGCAGTGCGGGCCCAGCCCAGAGGTGGGCTTTTGTTTCCCATATCGGTTAAATTATTCAAGACATGCCGTGAATTATCTGTTACATTTATTGGTGCGCTTATTATTATTATTCAGGCTTTATATATCGCCAACAGTCTGCGCAGCGCTTTACAAAATGAAGGCCGACATTACAGTTACAATACAATTTGGTACAAGAGGAAACCGAGGGCCCGGCTCGTTAGAGCAGTGCTTATGTGGGCTCTCACTTGAACTGTCAAGCCATCAATTGGCTGGTGTTCTAGCTGACCACGTGTGCAGCACCATGGCAGCTTCAGATCAAACGGGGGCTAAGATGGTAATTTCCTTGCTTCTTAACCACCTCCCGTCCGGCCGTTGTATATAAACGGCCGGATGGTGGCACTGCAGGGTCGGGTGGCCGTTTATAAACTCCCTGGGAGCGCGCAGCACCGCGATCCGGTGCCCGCTGTGTCCTCCGGACACAGTGAAACACCAATCGTCGGACGGGACCTCTGTACGAGCTCCTGATTATGTGATTACTGATTGGCCAATCAGTGATCACATGCAAAGTAGTAAGCAAGATGGCACTTGTGACATCATTGCTTACTACGTGTGAAATCTGTGAATGATCACAGAGGTCACATGGTACAAGGCTATTCACAACAGCCTTGTACCATATGACAAGCTGTGACCAATCACTCAGTAGTTCTCAATGGCTGCAAGAATGCAGACCGAGAGAGAAATGATTGCTTATACATCCTATATGGGTGTAAAAGCAATCCGTGTAAAAAAAAAAAAAAAAATCTTCATCACCCCCCACAAGTAGTACAGTGTCACTATGGTGACCCTGTACTGCTAGGGTGACGGTATGTGGTGAAAAAAAAAAAAAAAAAAGTTTAAAAATTAAAAAGTTCAAATCAAATGATCCTGTCAGTCAGGTTCCCCCTCGTGACCCATGTCTCCTATCTTCTCACCATTCAAGAGACGCATGATGTTTTTTTTTTTTTTTTTTTTTTTTTTTTTTTTTTCGCCTATACACCAAAAGAGACTTTTAATTTATTTATATATAAATGTATGTGTGTGTATATGTATGTATATGTGTGTGTGTATATGTATGTGTGTGTATATATATATGTGTGTGTGTGTGTGTATATATATATATATATATATATATATATATATATATATATATATATATATATATATATATATATATATATGTGTGTGTATTATTATTATTATTAATGTAATAATTATAATATTTATAATGTGTATATAATAAATATATATATTTATATAATATTATAAATTGTAATAATGTGCATATTAGTAATGTACACATATAATACCTTCGCTTGTTCTCCAATTGCCCCTCCCATTACCAAATGTGTGCAGGGAAGTTTAGAGTAACATACGTCAACCCAGGAGAGAATTTGGCACTAGTGTTGGGGGAGAAAGGTGGAGTACGGCTTTAAGACATTTCAGATTAAAAAGAAGGTACATTTGTAGGTAGTTTCTAAACATTATTTGATTTTCTTTTAATTTCAGGATTACTTTTATACACTCAAAATGACAGACTGACTTTTTTTTTTTTTTATACAGGTTTCTGATTTATATGTATGTTTTTCTTTACCTCTGATCGTCCTTCCTCCTGCTGGAGTGTTCTATCCGGCTCTTCTTTGCAAAGACTGTGTGAACCTTAACCAGATCTGTTACATTATGTACAGGTAAGGATTCTGAATTAGAAATGTTCTTCTGCACCACATGTATATGTATGCCAAAAGCAGGCGCACTCCACCATTATGGGCGCCTGTTAAAAAACTGAATTTAAAGCGAAACGTCAGTTTCATTTTATGTCCTCCTCCCTGTCCTGTAACACTTTTGGGCATTTTTTTTGAGGGGAAGCCAGATACCTAGTTTTGTTAGGTACCCTCTCCCGCTTCTGGTCAGAATTGCCTAGGTCCCAAGAGGTTGTGATGATATTCACGTAGTGCAGTGCAAAGCTGGCCTCCCACACTAAACATGCCAGTGCCAGGGACCCGGGGGAACCAGCTCTGGTGAGGATGGTGCTGGATCCTTCAACAGGTAAGTGTCCTTTTAATAAAATTCAGCAGATACACTATCCTTTCTATTCCCAGCCAGGTGACTGGACAATGAAAGAGCAGCCGGACATTCATAAAGTCATCCATCTACTCTGGCCTCTCCTACAATCAGCATGTGTGTTGCCCATGTGTTTACATGCAGCACAGCTGAATAGCTTCTAGCTTTAACCCTTCTTCTTTCATTCTAAATGCTGTTATACAGGAGTTTGCAAAAGGTCGATACCAAGTAATCAAATTCGGTTCCTTTCTCTAGGTATGTATATCAACTAATAATTAGAGAGCTGCATTCATTTGTATCTTTTTATCCCTTCCTGGAGTTCGCTTTAAAATGTATGTAATAGTACATAACATTTTACATCTGGAGCTCCACCCAAAAGGGGAAGTTCCGTTTTAAGGACTGCTCCCCTGCTCCCCAAAGGTGTCAATCCTTAATGGGGAGCGGGTACCACGCTCCCACTTCCGGTCCGATCGCCTAGGCAATCGGAAGCGGAAGGTGCCTTCCCTGTAGTCTTTTGTGACAGGTCCCAGAAGACTACAGGACCATGCATGAAGCGCAGCGCCACTCGCGCATGCGCAGTGGGTACCCGGCTGTGAAGCCGCAAGCTGTCACAGCCAGGTGCCAACACTGACGATGCCAGCCTCCTGGAATCCAGGACGGCCAGTGAAATGGACTGCGGGGGACACACCACGGGACAGGTGAGTGGCTGTTTTTTAAAAGTCAGCAGCTACAGGTTTTGTAGCTGCTGACTTTTTATTTTTTGACAGGGTGAGTGGAACTCCGCTTTAACCTATTGGGGGGGGAAACTTGTAGATCCTCCTAAGAGTTGAATCTATAGGGTGCTCCGTTGCCTTATGGAATCCTCAGAGAGCCACCCTTATGTGCACGCTACGGGGACTGCAGCCGTGTGCTAAAGCTGTTACAGGCATAGAAGCCTCCACTACAAACTGCAGCACTTCTCCTCCCACCAGCTTTATTAGTGTCAGCTGCCTCATAGACTGCAGTGCTGCTCCTCCCACCAGCTTTATTAGTGTCAGCTGCCTCCTATAGACTGCAGTGCTGCTCCTCCTACCAGCTTTATTAGTGTCAGCTGCCTCCTATAGACTGCAGTGCTGCTCCTCCTACCTGCTTTGTTAGTGTCAGCTGCCTCCTATAGACTGCAGTGCTGCTCCTCCCACCTGCTTTGTTAGTGTCAGCTGCCTCCTATAGACTGCAGCGCTTCTCCTCCCACCAGCTTTATTAGTGTCAGCTGCCTCCTATAGACTGCAGTGCTGCTCCTCCCACCAGCTTTATTAGTGTCAGCTGCCTCCTATAGACTGCAGTGCTGCTCCTCCCACCTGCTTTGTTAGTGTCAGCTGCCTCCTATAGACTGCAGCGCTGCTCCTCCCACCAGCTTTATTAGTGGCAGCTGCCTCCTATAGACTGCAGTGCTGCTCCTCCCACCAGCTTTATTAGTGTCAGCTGCCTCCTATAGACTGCAGTGCTGCTC
This sequence comes from Staurois parvus, assembly GCF_062004578.1. Taxonomy (NCBI): domain Eukaryota; kingdom Metazoa; phylum Chordata; class Amphibia; order Anura; family Ranidae; genus Staurois; species Staurois parvus. The sequence goes on from NW_028320253.1 coordinate 52,349, forward strand.
CTCCCACCAGCTTTATTAGTGTCAGCTGCCTCCTATAGACTGCAGTGCTGCTCCTCCCACCTGCTTTGTTAGTGTCAGCTGCCTCCTATAGACTGCAGCGCTGCTCCTCCCACCAGCTTTATTAGTGGCAGCTGCCTCCTATAGACTGCAGTGCTGCTCCTCCCACCAGCTTTATTAGTGTCAGCTGCCTCCTATAGACTGCAGTGCTGCTCCTCCCACCAGCTTTATTAGTGTCAGCTGCCTCCTATAGACTGCAGTGCTGCTCCTCCCACCTGCTTTGTTAGTGTCAGCTGCCTCCTATAGACTGCAGCGCTGCTCCTCCCACCAGCTTTATTAGTGTCAGCTGCCTCCTATAGACTGCAGCGCTGCTCCTCCCACCAGCTTTATTAGTGGCAGCTGCCTCCTATAGACTGCAGTGCTGCTCCTCCCACCAGCTTTATTAGTGTCAGCTGCCTCCTATAGACTGCAGTGCTGCTCCTCCCACCAGCGCTTAGATTGACAGCTGGTTTTGCTCCTGCATGTGTGGTGCGTACAGTGCTCGCTCCCTGAAAGGAAGTTCGGGAAAGTACGGCTAGTAACTTAACTAGAGGGAAATAGGAAATAATTGGTGAGGGTTTAATACTTCTTTAACCACTTCACAACCGCGCTATAGCCGAATGATGGCTACAGCGCGGTTGTCCAGTTCTGGGAGGGCGTCATATGGCGACCTCTCAGAATGTGTCCTCCCATACACCCAGCGCTCTCCGTGATCGCTGTGTTCTACGGACTCAGCTTATCACATGTTGAGGTAAAAGGCCAATCACAGCGGCCTTTTACCACGTGATCAGCCGTGTCCAATGACACAGCAGATAACAGTAAATACAGCTGCTGCTTATTGGCTGCACTTTCCTCACACTGTCACAGCATGAAGAAAGTACTGCCGATAACTGACAATGATCACAGAGCAGATCGGCACTGATCATTAGGGCAGTGATGATCAGTGCCCAGCAGCGTCGCCCATCCGTCAGCATCACCCATCAGTGCCACCTATCAGTGCCCATCACTGCTGCATATCAATGCCCATCAGTGCCTCCTCATCAGTGCCCATCATTGCTGCATATCAGTGCCCATCATTGCTGCATATCAGTGCCTCCTCATCAGTGCCCATCATTGCCTCCTCATCAGTGCCCATCATTGCCTCCTCATCAGTGCCCATCATTGCCTCCTCATCAGTGCCCATCATTGCCTCCTCATCAGTGCCCATCATTGCCTCCTCATCAGTGCCCATCATTGCCTCCTCATCAGTGCCCATCATTGCTGCATATCAGTGCCTCCTCATCAGTGCCGCATATCAGTGCCTCCTCATCAGTGCCGCATATCAGTGCCTCCTCATCAGTGCCGCATATCAGTGCCTCCTCATCAGTGCCACCTATCGGTGCCCATCATTGCTGCATATCGGTGCCCATCATTGCTGCATATCAGTGCCCATCATTGCTGCATATCAGTGCCCACCATTGCTGCATATCAGTGCCTCCTCATCAGTGCTGCATATCAGTGCCTCCCCATCAGTGCTGCATATCAGTGCCCATCATTGCTCCTCATCAGTGCCTCCTCACCATTGCTGCATATCAGTGCCCATCATTGCTGCATATCAGTGCCCATCATTGCTGCATATCAGTGCCGCCTCATCAGTGCCCATCATTGCTGCATATCAGTGCCCATCATTGCTGCATATCAGTGCCACATATCAGTGCCCATCATTGCTGCATATCAGTGCCTCCTCATCAGTGCCCATCATTGCTGCATATCAGTGCCTCCTCATCAGTGCCCATCATTGCTGCATATCAGTGCCCATCATTGCTGCATATCAGTGCCCATCATTGCTGCATATCAGTGCCTCCTCATCAGTGCCACCTATCAGTGCCCATCTTTGCTGCATATCAGTGCCTCCTCATCAGTGCCACCTATCAGTGCCCATCATTGCTGCATATCAGTGCCTCCTCATCAGTGCCCATCATTGCTGCATATCAGTGCCTCCTCATCAGTGCCCATCATTGCTGCATATCAGTGCCTCCTCATCAGTGCCCATCATTGCTGCATATCAGTGCCCATCATTGCTGCATATCAGTGCCTCCTCATCAGTGCCACCTATCAGTGCCCATCTTTGCTGCATATCAGTGCCTCCTCATCAGTGCCCATCATTGCTGCATATCAGTGCCTCCTCATCAGTGCCACCTATCAGTGCCCATCATTGCTGCATATCAGTGCCCATTGTAACGGAACCGGAACCCAGACCGCACTGAGTTTTTCCGTTATAGCACAACTTCCCCTGTCCGAACACCATCCACGGACCACACCCTGAAATCCCTCAGAAAAAAGACAGCACCCAGCTCTTAAAACAGGAAGTCAACTACTCTTTATTTTACACAAATAACATGTTTTATACAGAGGGCGGGGAAACACAACCAGGAACAGGAAATACATCATCAGCCCACCCCATCCCACACAGACACAGAACAATGGGATGAAACACATGGTAAAGGACATTGACCAACCCCCACACCAATACACAAACAGTACATCCCATAATAGTTGGCTGGGCAAGAAGACACAGCATCATGGGGGGGAGCACATGGCAAACAAACAATGGACAGCCATGTGGCCTAGACAAAGGAACACACACTATACACAATACTGGGACATTCACATTCACACCCTGTACCCCTTAAACAGGCACAGGGTGGGTTAAACATAATGATCTGGGGAGATGATACAGAGGTCCCCCCCACCCCCAAAAGTCACTCCCGTCACACCCATCATTGCTGCATATCAGTGCCCATCATTGCTGCATATCAGTGCCTCCTCATCAGTGCCACCTATCAGTGCCCATCATTGCTGCATATCAGTGCCCATCATTGCTGCATATCAGTGCCTATCATTGCTGCATATCCGTGCCCATCATTGCTGCATATCAGTGCCCATCATTGCTGCATATCAGTGCCTCCTCATCAGTGCCACCTATCAGTGCCCATCATTGCTGCATATCAGTGCCCATCATTGCTGCATATCCGTGCCCATCATTGCTGCATATCAGTGCCCATCATTGCTGCATATCAGTGCCCATCATTGCTGCATATCAGTGCCTCCTCATCAGTGCCACCTATCAGTGCCCATCATTGCTGCATATCAGTGCCTCCTCATCAGTGCCACCTATCAGTGCCCATCATTGCTGCATATCAGTGCCCATCATTGCTGCATATCAGTGCCACCTATCAGTGCCCATCATTGCTGCATATCAGTGCCTCCTCATCAGTACCACCTCATCAGTGCTGCCTATCAGTGCAGCTTCATCAACGCACATTAGTGAAAGAAAAAAATTACCTGTTTGAAAAAAAAAAAGTTTTTCTTTGCTTCTATTATAAAATTTAGCAAATTTGTTTGCTTTTGTTTTTGTTTTTTGTGCAACAAATAAAACACCCAGTGGTGATTAAATACCACCAAAAGAAAGCTCTGTGTGAAAAAAATTATAAAAATATCATTTGAAATGGCTAAGTGTTGCATGACTACGCAATCGTCATTCAAAGTGTGAGCGCTGAAAATTGGCCTGGGCACGAGGGGGTAAAAGTGTCCGGTAGGCAAGTGGCTAAAGGATAATTTCAACTTTGGAACATGTTACATGCTCCAGCATCTGCACCTTTTTTCCCCCCCCGTGAGCAGGCGGGGGATCGTCTGCACGCACCCCCTGTCAAGATGTGATCATGGCATGGGACTCCGCCCACACATTTGCGTCATTCATTCACAATTTCCTGTGAATAGACTACAAGTACCGTCCGCTATTGCGGCGGACTGCTTGTAGTTCTCAATGAACTGTGGGGGTGCTGGTGAGCCGCCTCATAGTTCATTGATCTAAATGCTCTCAGGTAACTGCATGCGCATATTGGAGGTATGGGCAAACCGCTATCTTGAGAGTCTGCAGGAGCCAGACATTGCACCTGTAATCTGCTGACCAGGGGTGCAATGGTCTGCAGCCTTTAGGATCTGTGTGGCTGATGCACTGCATACACACAGGTTGTAAGCGTGATGCCTACTTGTTCACGTCTCGCAACACTTACAACAGTTACATCGCTTCTCGGCCTTTTGGCTAAGATCAAGTGTAGTATCTGTTCTTATCAGTGTCCAGTAGGGGGGGCTCCACGGTCATTCTAGCTTTGCGGGGATGACTGGTTGTATAGTACCCCTGCTGGAATGATGGGGGTCTGGACGGCTAGTACCGGGGGGACAGAAAGCGTGGTGCCCACGAGTAGCTGGGGCCCGTGAGTAATTCTCCCGAGGAGACCGGAAGGACCCAGTTCCTCCTGATTTGGACGGATCTACCTTGTCTGGCCAGGGGTTCGGGAAGGCAGAGAGTCCGCAAACCAGTGCCCCCTGAGTAGTCGCCTCAGGGGTGCCACTAGTAACACCTGGGTGTGGGACCCCACAGTGTGAAGATGGCACATGGTCACTGATTTACCACTTTTTCTGCACAGCGCCCGTAGGACCAGGCCTTTTGGCTAGGACCAGGGCAATTTTTGCTGCAGGCCTCAGGGCCTGGTCTGCGCTCTATTTGGCACGACCACTTTTTTATTTTCTATTTATTTAATTTTTTACACCTCCCACGTTTTGTCACTTTTTCTTTACTTCTGTGTGTGTTTTTTTTTCTCACAGGATGGAGGGTGTGGGTCCTCGGGCCTGCCCTGAAGTCTAGGGGGAGGATGTGTGGCGTTTTGGTTCCTTCCTCCCCTGTCCCTAGGGGGTTTTCTCTTCGGGAGAGCCCGGTGGTCCACGTGGCCTTTTGGCCAGGAGGACCAAATGGGAACCTTGTCCCTGTCAGGAGCTTCGTGCCCCGGGGGATCAGGGTAGTGGTCCATCCCCTTCGGGGGAAGGACAAAGCACACCCCTAAGTGCACATTTTCGTGTGGTGTTTTGCACTTGCACTTTTTTTGTGAACACTTACAGGTTTTTCGTTATAGTTGCACGTTTGCGGACTTAAAACAAAAAAAAAAAAAAACTGTTACAACGTTTACTCTGTGTCAGATTTTCTTTTTATAATATAAAGTGTGGGTGCTCAATGGATCATCTTGTAAAATAACTTTTTTTTTTTTTTTTTTTCAGGTATAGAGACAATCTCTTGACAGCAAGAAAAGATGAAAAAGATAACACTGTAAGAAAAACAGATACGTGTTTAATAATGTCCAGTGTAGAACACAAATGCTCAGAATTTTTTCAGAATGTTTGTGTTTTTTTTTTGTCCTACTCAAAACTAAAGTGTGAGTTGGAGTTTAAAGCGGAGTTCCACCCAAAAGAGGAAGTCCCTCTTTAGAGATTGGTCCCCCGCTCCCCATTAAGGATTGGCACCTTTTGGGGAGTGGGTACCCGAAAATTGACAGGTACCCGCTCCCACATCCGCTGCGATCGCCTAGGATCGGAAGCGGAAGATGTCCTCCCTCCCTCCCTGTAGTATTGTGGGACACGGGACAGGTCCCAGAAGACTGCGGGGCGATTCAGGAAGCGCAGCGCTACTCGCGCATGCGCAGTGGGCACCCGGCTGTGAAGCTGCAAGCTGTCACAGCTGGGGGCCCACACTGAAGATGCCAGCGCCTGGAATACAGGACGGCTGGTGAAACGAGCTGCGGCGGGGGGCAACGCGGGATCGTGGGACAGGTATGTGGCTGTTTTTGTAGCTGCTGACTTTTTTTTTTTTTTTACTGAGTGAGTGGAACTCCGCTTTAAGCTGAACTCCAGGAAAATGGCTAATCATGCCGATAAAATAAATATGATTTGAGTTTCTTTTACCTGCCAAGGATTTGTATTTTTCTATCCAATTCTGAGATTTTATATGGCCCATCAGGGAGCACAGCCAGGTGGATATCTGCACTTGCTTTTACAGTAAAGCCGGCCAAAGATGGATCGAATCTCGGCTGGTTCAGCAGGGACTGACTGAGATTCAGTCCATCTATGGGCAGGCTGGTTGTTCTGAAGTCGATCTATTGATTGATTTGCATACAACCTGCCTGTCAGATTTTTTTTATATGTGATTACTGCCAGCGGCTATAGCCACTAGCCGTGATTGTGTTCTGCCAGCAGGGAAGGCTCCGCGCTGGCAGAACACAATCGCACCGCAGGAGGACTTTGAAGCCCCATCAACACTGTTTGATAGGGGAAGCAATTGATTTTCTTTCCTGCAACCAAGAAAATCGCATCATCTGTGGCATGCCATAGACCAGGGGTAGGCAACCTGTGGCTCTCTAGCTGTTGTGGAACTACATTTCCCATGAGGCATTGCAAAGATTACAAAACTGACAGTTACAGCTATGACTTGCAGAGGCATGATGGAACTTGTAGTCCTGCGGCTCTCAGGTTGCCTACCCCTGCCATAGACAATAAAAAGGTACACAGTCTCTACTCCCGGACAGTGAGAGCAGCAGCCGATTGATGATGTCATCTTTGTGCTTTTTCTTCCTATCGGTACATTTTTATAACACGACCTGTCTGGCCCTCATACCCAGGGACTGATGATAAAGCTGAGTTGCAGCTGGAAAAAAAGTGTGCAGCTACAAAAACTGTAGCTGATGACTTTTAAAATACAGACACTTACCTGTCCCTCGGTCCAGCTGTGTCCTCCCCACCGCTGTTTTCACCAGCCGTCTTCTCCCCCTGGCGCCGCCATCTTTAGTGTGGGCACGCGGCTGTGAAAGCTTGCGGCCGAGAAGCACTGCGCTTTGCGAATAGCCCCATAGTCTTCTGGGACCTGTCACATGTCCCAGAAGACTACAGGGAGGGAGGTCAACTTCCGCTTCCAATCGCTTAGGCTAGTGATGGTGAACCATTTTGAGCCCGAGTGTCCAAACTGCAACACAACCTTATCACTGACAGCACTGGGTGCGCACCCCTGGGGGCGCACAGGGGGTGTGTTCCATGAGGACGTCCATGGAAGCCTTCCCAGAACTAGACAACCGCACTGTAGCTTGCTTTCGGCTATAGCACGGTTGGGAAGCAGTTAATCTCACCTCTGCAGGGTCGGTATGGATTCCAACCCGCCAGCTCATTCCCATCCATACTGAGCATGTTGCCCCTGGCCCCGGAGTAGTGTGGGAGCCGTTTACTTTCATCCACGCTAAACACGTCACCACTGGCCCTAGAGCAGTGTGGGAGCTGCTTCCTATCATCCACGTCCATCCCCGGGTATGTCACCCGTGACACCAGAGCCATGTGGGAGCCACTTCCTCTCATTTTTTGGATCCACGCCCATCCGCGGATACGTCACCCCTGACGCCAGAGACGTGTGGGAGCCGCTTCCTCTCGTCCACGCCCACCCTGGCCCAAGAGACGTGTGGGAAATGTAGTTCAAGGGGAAAGTGAACAAGATCTGGATGGCCGGTCAGTGTGTGCGGTCCGTGTGCGCTCATCTTCCTCTTCTTCCTGGCGTGCCCACTGAGATGGGTCTCTGTGCCATAGGTTCGCCATCACTGGCTTAGGCGATTGCAACGGAAGTGGGAGTAGGTATCTGTCAAATTCGGGTACCCGCTTCCCAGAGGTGCCAATCCTTAATGGGGAGCGGGGGACAAGGCATTAAAGCGGAACTTCCCTTTTTGGGTGGAACGCCGCTTTAATTCAAAACTGGATT